>NC_080539.1:372426232-372611232 GCF_028640845.1 Ahaetulla prasina | reverse complement strand
AAAAAAGATTCCTTCAGTGGCTCCCAAAAGCTTTCAACCATGAAGGTCTAGCAGCCAGGGGAAAAGTTCTGGTAAGAATTTTACAGTATCCAATTTTCTATGCCAATTAATTTCAGCTGTTAGATATCACTTTCTGTGAGCTTCCAGTCAGGTCAAGCAAGCACACATCCCAAAATTTTCACAGCCATGGTTTTCCTTTAAATTACAGGCTGCTCATTTCCAAGGGTTGGTTACGGAACCTGCCCTAGCTCTTACTTTAGTCTATCCAAGATTTTTTCAGTCCAAATTGAGGTTAATCAGTGTGCAATCCAGGCTTTTCCTTTCTTTCTTTTTTTTTTAAATTACACAATGAGCCCTGGGACTTCTACTCATGAGACCACCAGTGCAACATATCTTGCTTTACTGGGCAACTGGGCAGCATCATTTGTGAGTCATAGTCAGGGCTTGGGTTTTGGATATCACTTTTCTGCTATCTCTTCAAGAGAGGAATTGCCTGAGGGGATGCCTCCCCATGGAATTAGCAGGAGATCTGACTCCTTGGGCTTTTAGTGCCACAGAGCAAAATCAACCTAAAAGTCTTGTGTGGAGGTAAGTGAAGGAATAGACTAATTCTGAATGGTGTGTCTCTCTGTGTGTGCCTGTGTATGCAGCTACTTTTACAATACAGGCAATACAAACATTTTGGACATATTTCCTCCCACCAGACAAAAATCTAACGTGTTCAGAACTTGCTGTGGTAGCCACTCAAATACAATCCTTACATGAGTACTTTAGACTGATTACAATGTAAATGAGACAAGACAGAAAACCTTACAATGAATTTCCACCTCCCCATAGTCTTTCCAGTTGTCTTCTGGGAATTGAAAAGAGTCTTTTAGTCTTTACTTGTACATCTCAGGGTCCTTTCTTTCATGTCTGCTGGGTGGCATGCTTGTTGGTCAGTCAGGTTTGGAAAGGTCTGCTCCAATCTGGTTGCTGTGATGACTTTCAGTGGGGGCTGGATTCAAACTCAATTCCTGACTCCAACAAGTGGAAGGTCTCCTCTGGAGGCAGCATCTGGAACCATGTGCTCTGCTTCCACAGTTGCAGAGTCATCTTTTCAGGGCTGAAAGACATTAGAACAGGATCTCCTCCCCACTTTTGTGGGTAATCTTCTCAGGAAAGGCATTGTAACAGGATTAAAGGGGGGGGGTAGATATCTTGCAGGCAGAGTTTGAAAAGAAACAACACATCAATATTGCAGTTACTAAAAGATAATGCAGTTTCAACAAAATGCAGTTTCAACAACTGATGAGAAAGAAAAAACTGGATTCACATGCTTCAGGAACAGGTAAAATAATTTAAACACACAGTAAATGCAAGACTGAATTTTTTTTTTTCTCTTGTAAGTGAACTTAAAACGTTTCCTCATAAACTTATCTTGTAAGTGAACTTAAAATGTTTCCTTATAAACTTGAGTTGTTACTTTAAGATAAAGAGGAGGAGAAAAAAGCAGAAATGAAAAGTTCTGTACCCTATTCCCGGTGGCCACACGAAAATAGGGCAAAGGCTTTCTTTCTTTCTCTCTCTCTTTTCCCTATTTTATTGCTTCAACCTTTTGTTTTGTTTTTCCCTAACAATTTAAAATTCTTGTCTCTAGAGATCAGATACATTTTACAGTTACAATTACCTCAAGGGCCCACAAAGACAGACATACACACATAAAAACAAGGAGGACAGAGAGGAAAACAAAACTCTGAGATTTACACACACTGATCATTCCCGCCATAAATCTCAGTTAAATTAGGAAGGCACAAATCTCCATTCCTCCCACTCCTGGGGGAAGCATACTGCAAAATCTCCATTCCCACCCCACTCCTGGGGGAAGGATACTGCAAAATCCCCATTCCCTCCCCACTCCCGAGGGAAGGATACTGCAAAATCCCCATTTCCTCCCCACTCCTGGGGGAAGGATATTGCAAAATCTCCATTCCCACCCCATTCTGAGGCCAGCCAGAGGTGGTATTTGCCAGTTCTCCGAACTACTCAAAATTTCCGCTACCAGTTCTCCAGAACCTGCTAGATTTAACCCCTGATCTATTCCATATTTTATAGTACTAAGTATCTTCCCTCTCCTTCATTTCCATCGATAATCTATCCATTTCTGCACATTCATATATATTTTTTAATTATAATTTGATCCGGTGGGATATCCGGAGGTTTCCAATTCTGTGCTATCTCGAGAAAATGCAAAATACTGCAACCCTTTGCTCACACTTGTCTGGCAGCCATCTTGACTTTTTTGACCGGGTTGCCCTGAGAGGCGGGGGAGAGAAGCTCTCTTACCAGATAGTAAATAGAGAGGACTCCTTCCCCGGGTTCGATCAGCCCGTCTTTGAGAAGAACCCGTAGTGTGATTCCTCGGCGGGTCAGGAGGCCGCAGCTGCGTCCACCCGGCACAGTTTTCCCCACCGTGTCCTGTTCTGGGTCTTCCAAGCTGGTCTCCAGCTCTTCCTCATCTTCCTCCAGACACTCATCCCCAGCTAGGGATTCCGCGTCCATCCCTGGAATGGATGCGGGAAGCCAATCAGAGATGGAGTAGATAGTTTAGATCTCACCCTGCGCGTCTTCGCTTCATCCTTTTCCGATCCAGTTCTACAGAGGAATTATTGAGTCTGTCATTTGCGTCTCTAGAACTGTCTGGTTTGGTTCTGCAACCCAACAAAACAGACACAGACTTGAGAGGATAATTAGAACTGCAGAAAAAATAATGGCTACCAACCTGCCTTCCACTGAGGACCTGTATACTGCACGAATCAAGAAGAGGGCCGTGAAAATATTTACAGACCCCTCGCATCCTGGACAGAAACTGTTTCAACTCCTACCCTCAAAACGACGC
Source organism: Ahaetulla prasina (assembly GCF_028640845.1). Lineage (NCBI taxonomy): Eukaryota > Metazoa > Chordata > Lepidosauria > Squamata > Colubridae > Ahaetulla > Ahaetulla prasina. Next base: position 372,608,354 of record NC_080539.1, on the reverse strand, counting down.
TATAGAGCACTGCACATCAGAACAACTAGACACAAGAACAGTTTTTTCCCAAATGCCATCACTCTGCTAAACAAATAATTCCCTCAACACTGTCAAACTATTTACTAAATCTGCACTACTATTAATCTTCTCATCGTTCCCATCACTCATCTCCTCCCACTTATGACTATAACTTTGTTGCTTGTATCCTTACGATTTATACTGATATTGTTTCCTGACTGCTTATTTGTACCCTATGACTATCACTAAGTATCATTGTATCATTGTATCATTAAGCCTTAAATTTGTAGCCTATGACTATCTTTAAGTGTTGCACCTTATGTATCTTTTCTTTTATGTACACTGAGAGTGTAGGCACCAAGACAAATTCCTTGTGTGTCCAATCACACTTGGCCAATAAAGAATTCGATTCGATTCGATTCTATTTTCTGATGATGATGATGATGATCAGGAAAACACAGGACGGCTTGTCAAAAATCACCCTCTCCTCCCACCAACTCCAACTGCGATTCGGCATCTCTGGTGCCACGCCCTTCCATTTGGCTTGAGTTCCTTTCTGGGGGGAAACAAAGCTCAGGGTTCTAGTCCTCATGAAGGTTATAGTTAGTTTAGGAAGCTAGGGCCTGAAGACACGATTCTGTGGTTTGTTGTCATTCCGTTCCCACCTCCCTTCCTTTTCCATTAAGAGTAAAGAGAACCAGTCTGGTGAAGGCACCAGGCTAGAAACGGGAGACGGTGAGTTCTAGTTCCACCTTAGGCATGAAAGCCAGTGGAGTGAACTTTGGGCCAATCACCAGGAGATGGGCAGTTCTAGTCCTGTCTTTGGCATGGAAGCTGGCTGGGAGTCTTCGGGGTGCCATCATTCTTTCTTAGCCTAACCCATCTCACATAGTTGATGTGGGGGAAATGGGAGGAGTGAAGAGTATTATGGATGTTCACCATCTTGAGTTATTTATAAAACTAATACATTTATTTATAATAATAAATAAATATAAATTTATTATAATAAAGGTGGGATAAGATAGGATAGGGAAGGGGAAGGGAGGGCAAGATAGATAATAGCTAATTAGATGGTAGGTAGGTAAGATAGATAGATAGATAGATAGATAGATAGATAGATAGATAGATGGATGGATGGATGGATGGATGGATGGATGGATGGATGGATGGATGGATGGATGGATGGATGGATGGATGGATGGATGATAGATGTGTGGGGGAGATAGATAGATAGATATTTAGATAGATGGATGGATGAACGATAGATGTGTGGGGGAGATAGATAGATAGATAGATAGATAGATGGATGGATAGATGGATGGATGGATGGATGGATGGATGGATGGATGAGCGATAGATGTGTAGATAGATAGATAGATGGATGGATGGATGATAGATAGATAGATAGATAGATAGATATTTAGATAGATGGATGGATGGATGATAGATGTGTGGGGGAGATAGATAGATAGATGGATGGATGGATGGATGGATGGATGGATGGATGGATGGATGGATGGATAGATGGATGGATGATAGATAGATAGATGGATGGATGGATGGATGGATGGATGGATGATGGATCTTATATGATAGATAGATAGATGGATGGATGGATGGATGGATGGATGGATGGATGGATGGATGGATGGATGGATGGATGGATGGATGGATGATAGATGTGTGGGGGAGGTAGATAGATAGATATTTAGATAGATGGATGGATGGACGATAAATGTGTGGGGGAGATAGATGGATGGATGGATGGATGGATGGATGGATGGATGGATGATAGATGTGTGGGGGAGATAGATAGATAGATGGATGGATGGATGGATGGATGGATGGATGGATGGATGGATGGATGGATGATAGATAGATGATGGAGATAGATAGATAGATGATGGATGGATGGATGGATGGATGGATGGATGGATGGATGGATGATGGATGGATGGATGGATGGATGGATGGATGGATGGATGGATGGATGGATGATGATAGATGTGTGGGGAGATAGATGGATGGATGGATGAGTGGATGGATGTTAGATGTGTGGGGGAGGTAGATAGATAGATAGATACAGACAGACAGACAAGAGAGGGAGATTACATGGTAGGTAGTAGCAATGGCGGGTTGCTCCTGGTTCTGTCCGTTTCTATAGAACCGGTAGTAAAATCGTCGAGCGGTTCCACCCACCCACCCAGATGTCATAAAGGACGATCTGCAGAAGCTTCTGTCATTGAAGTGGCAGAGTCTGAACAGTAAAGGTAAATAGCCCATGGTAGGTAGGTGGGTAGTAGATAGATAGAATTGATAAATAGATGATGGAGATTGATTGATTGATAAAGATGATAGCTAGCTAGCTGGATAGATAGATGGAATTGATATAGATGATAGATGGAGATTGATTGATTGATAAAGATGATAGATAGATTTGATAAATAGATGATATATGATAAAAGAGATGATAGATAGACAGACAGACAAAGATGGATGATAGAAAGAGAGAGAGAGAATAAAAAGAGGAAAAAGAAAGAGAGCTTAAAGAGAATAAAGAGACACAGAGAGAGAACTTTTGTGGAGGGCTTTAAATCTTCATTACTGATATGAGTTGAACAGAACTTAAGAGCTGGAGAATCACAGGAGACCCATCTGGATGATCCCAGAGAGACCCCCATCCCTCTTATAATAATAATAATAATAATAATAATAATAATAATAATAATAATAATAATAATAATAATAATAATAATAATAATAATAACAACAACAACAACAACAACAACAACAACAACAACAACAACAGAGTCTAGTCCAACCCCCTGCCCAGGCAGGAAACCCTACACCATCTCAGACAAATTTTCTTAAAAATTTCCAGTGTTGGAGCATTCACAACTTCTGCAGGCAAGTCGTTCCACTGATTAATTGTTCTCACTGTCAGGAAATTTCTCCTTAGTTCTAAGTTGCTTCTCTCCTTGATTAGTTTCCACCCATTGCTTCTTGTTCTACCCTCAGGTGCTTTGGAGAACAGCCCGACTCCCTCTTCTTTGTGGCAACCCCTGAGATATTGGAACCCTGCTATCATGTCTCCCCTGGTCCTTCTTTTCATTAAACTAGACATACCCAGTTCCTGCAACCGTTCTTCATATGTTTTAGCCTCCAGTCCCCTAATCATCTTTGTTGCTCTTCTCTGCACTCTTTCTAGAGTCTCAACATCTTTTTTACATCGTGGCGACCAAAACTGGATGCAATATTCCAAGTGTGGCCTTACCAAGGCATTATAAAGTGGTACTAACACTTCACGTGATCTTGATTCTATCCCTCTGTTTATGCAGCCCAGAACTGTGTTGGCTTTTTTAACAGCTGCTGCACACTGCTGGCTCATATCTAAATGGTTATCCACTAGGACTCCAAGATCCCTCTCACAGGTACTACTATTGAGCAAGGTACCACATATACGGTACCTGTGCATTTTGTTTTTTTGGCCTAAATGTAGAACCTTACTTTTTTCACTGTTGAATTTCATTTTGTTAGTTAGCGCCCAATGTTCAAGTCTGTCAAGATCCTTTCTCCACGAGAGGACAGGTTGGGAAAAAAGCATTCTACAATAAGCCGTCCTCACCCTTTAAAGACGGGAGGTGGGGGGGGGACTTCAACTCCCGGAATTTTCCAGCCCGCATATGCTGGCTGAGGAATTCTGGGAGTTGAAGTCCACAGCTCTTTACAGCCGCCCTGGTGAGAAGCGCTGATATGCGGTCGGTCCTTCCTAAAGCAGGGCTCTCCAACCTTGGCCACTTGAAGACTTGTGGACTTCAACTCCCAGAATCCCTCAGCCAGCAAAGCTTGTGGACTTCAACTCCCAGAATCCCTCAGCCAGCAAAGCTTGTGGACTTCAACTCCCAGAATCCCTCAGCCAGCAAAGCTTGTGGACTTGTGGACTTCAACTCCCAGAATCCCTCAGCCAGCAAAGCTTGTGGACTTCATCTCCCAGAATCCCTCAGCCAGCAAAGCTTGTGGACTTCAACTCCCAGAATCCCTCAGCCAGCAAAGCTTGTGGACTTCAACTCCCAGAATCCCTCAGCCAGCAAAGCCTGTGGACTTGTGGACTTCAACTCCCAGAATCCCTCAGCCAGCAAAGCTTGTGGACTTCAGTTCCCAGAATCCCTCAGCCAGCAAAGCTTGTGGACTTCAACTCCCAGAATCCCTCAGCCAGCAAAGCCTGTGGACTTCAGTTCCCAGAATCCCTCAGCCAGCAAAGCCTGTGGACTTCAACTCCCAGAATCCCTCAGCCAGCAAAGCCTGTGGACTTGTGGACTTCAACTCCCAGAATCCCTCAGCCAGCAAAGCCTGTGGACTTGTGGACTTCAACTCCCAGAATCCCTCAGCCAGCAAAGCCTGTGGACTTGTGGACTTCAACTCCCAGAATCCCTCAGCCAGCAAAGCTTGTGGACTTCAACTCCCAGAATCCCTCAGCCAGCAAAGCCTGTGGACTTGTGGACTTCAACTCCCAGAATCCCTCAGCCAGCAAAGCCTGTGGACTTGTGGACTTCAACTCCCAGAATCTCTTAGCCAGCAAAGCTGGCTGAGGAATTCTGGAAGTCCACCAGTCTTAAAAGGACCAAGGTTGGAGACCCCTGTCCTTAATAGGCTTCTCCTCCTTTTCTTACCCCTTCAAGGTTTGCCCGCCCCTCCCGCAGCTTTTCCCGTTGCCGCCCTCTGCCCATGCCCAGAGACCCCTTTCCCAAGGCCGGCAAGTGGGGGGAAGGAAGGCTTCCAGGAAGGCTCCCCCCGCTCCAAACAAAGCCCCCCGGACGATGCCTCCGCAGCCCCCTCCTTCCCGCCCGCCCGCCCTCTGTACGTGCTCAGAGGCACCCTCGCCGCCACGGACCCGCCGGGGAGGGAGCAGCGCTCGCGGCTTGCGGGGCCGGCATGGGATCCGCACCTCGCCCGCCGTACCTGCAGCCGCCGCAGCCGCAGCCGCAGCCATGGCCCGGCGCTGCTCCTCCTCCTCCTCTTCCTGCTGCCGCTGCTCCAGCCCGGCAGCATCCTCGCCTGGCCGGCCGCGGGAGAGGGAAACAAAGGGAGGCGGAGAAAAGGCAGGAGCCGGGCAGGAGGAGGAGGAGGAGGAGGACGGGAAAGGCGGCGGGGGTGGGGGGGGAGAGCGAAGGTGGGAAGAAGGGAGGGGGAGGAAGGAGGCGAAGAGGGAGGGAGGGAAGAAGAAAGGGAGGAAGGAAAGGAGGAGGAGGAATTAACAAGGAGGGAGGTGGGAAGGAGGGAGGAGGAAGGAAGGAAGGAAGGAAGGAAAAGTAAGGGAGGAGGAAGAGACATAAAAGGAAAAGGGAGGAGGAAGAAGAAGGAGGGAGGGAGGGAGGGAGGAAGAAGGAAGGAAGGAAGGAAAAAGAACGAGGGAGGGTGGGAGGGAGGAGAAAAGGAAGGGAGGAAGGAAAAGTAAGGGAGGGAGGAAGAGGCATAAAAGGAAAAAGGGAGGGAGGAAAGAAGAAGGAGGAAGGAGGAGGAGGAAGAGGAGGAGGAGGGAGGAAGGAGGAAGGAAGAAAGGAAAAAGAACAAGGAGAGGGTGGGATGGAGGGAGGAGAAAAGGAAAGAAAGAGGAGGAATGAAGGAATGAAGGAAAAAGTAAGGGAGGGAGGAAGAGACAAAAAAGGAAAGAAGGGAGGGAGGGAGGAAGAGACTAAGAAGAGAAGGAGAGAGAGAGGAGGGAGGAGAAAAGGAAAAGAAGGAGGGAGAGTGGGATGGAGGGAGGAGAAAGGAAGGAGGAAGGAAAAGTAAGGAGGGAGGAAGAGGCATAAAAGGAAAAGGAAGGAGGGAGGAAGAAGGAGGAAGGAGGGAGGAAGGGGAAGAGGAGGGAGGAAGGAGGAAGGAAGAAAGGAAAAGAACAAGGAGAGGGTGGGATGGAGGGAGGAGAAAAGGAAAAGAAGAAGGAGGAGGAATGAAGGAATGAAGGAAAAGTAAGGGAGGAAGAGACAAAAAGGAAAAGAAGAAGGGAGGAGGGAGGAAGAGACTAAGAAGAGAAGGAGAGAGGGAGGGAGGGAGTAAAAAGAACAAGGAGGGAGAGTGGGATGGAGGGAGGAGAAAAGGAAGGAAAGAGGAGGAATGAAGGAAAAAGTAAGGGGGGAAGAAGAGATAAAAAGAAAAAAGGGAGGGAGGGAGGGAGGAAGAGAAAAAAGAGGGAGGAAGGAAGGAAAAAGAACAGGGAGGGTGGGATGGAGGGCGGAGAAAAGGAAGGAAAGAGGAGGAATGAAGGAAAAAGTAAGGGAGGGAGGAAGAGACAAAAAATGAAAGAAGGGAGGGAGGGAGGGAGGGAAAAATGAGGGAAGTAGGAAGAAAGGAAAAAGAATAAGTAAGGACAGAGGGAAGGAGGGAGGGAGGGAGGAAAGAAAGAAGGAAGAAGTAAAGAGGGAAGGAAAGTGGAGGGAGGAAAGAAGGAGGAAGGAGAAAAGGAAGGAAGGAAAGAAAAAGTAAGGGAGGGAGGAAGAGAGAAAAAAAGAAAGGGAGGGAGGGAGGAAGAGACAAAAAAGAGAAGAAGGGAGGAAGGAAGGAAGGAAAAATGAGGGAAGTGGGAAGAAAGGAAAAGGAACAAGTAAGGAGGGAGGGAGGGAGGACAGAAAGACGAGAGGAGGGCTTAGAAAACTTAGAATTACGCTGCTTTCGGTCTGACCAAAGTGTAGTACATAAAATCATCTGCTACAATGTCCTACCTGTCAATGATTACTTCAGCTTCAACCACAACAATACACGAGCACGCAATAGAGACAAACTTAAGGTAAATTTCAGGAACAGAGCGGTCAATGTCTGGAATGCACTACCTGACTCTGTGGTTTCATCCCCAAACCCCCAAAACTTTTAACCTTAGACTGTCTACTGTCGACCTCACCCCATTCCTAAGAAGTCTTTAAGAGGGGCGCAGAAGCGCACCAACGTGCCTACCGTCCCTGTCCTAATGTCCCCCTTTTTAATGTCCCCTAAATGATTGTCCTCAATGATTGTCCTCAATGTCCTCAATGGAAGGCAGGTTGGAAGCAATTATTTTTTCTGCAGAAACAAGAGTCAGAGCTCCCTATGTCAGTGACACGCCCTCTACCCCCCAATATTACAAGGGACCCCACCCAAGTAACCTAAACAATGACCCCTGAGGCCTCTAGCAATTACAGCTAGTCCTCGATTTACAACCATTCGTTTAGTCACTGTCGGAAGTGGCCACAGCCCTGGAAAAAAGTGACCTCTGGTCCTGGACATCCCTTCAGTCACGTGACCAGAATTCAGACTCCTGGCAACCATTTGCAGCTTTCCCAAATCGGGCTTCCAACATGCAAAGTCATGGGGGGTGGGAGCCAGGTTTGCTTAACGACCGTATAATTCACTTAGCGACTTCAGAGATTTGCCTTACCACTGTTGCAAAAAAAACAACAACACCTCTCAAGTCACATTATTGGACGCTGAACAACCGTCCTCCTTAGCCATGGAAATTCTGGTTGCAAGTGGAGGGCTTCCTTATACAGTAGTCCTCACTTTACGACCACAATGGGGCCCAGAATTTCTGTGGCTAATCGAGACATTTGTGAAGTGGGCGCTCCATTTTAAGAAGAATCTGGACAGTCATTTATCGGAAATAGTACGTAGGTTCTCTCCTGCTTGAGCAGGGGGCTGGACTAGAAGACCTCAAAGGTCCCTTCCAGCTCATTCATTCATTCATTCATTCTAAGTGAGTTTTCGCCTCATTTTAGCACCTTTCTGGCCACCGTTGTTAAGTGAATCACTGCGGTTATTAACTTAGGAAAAGGATTGTTAAGTGAATCTGGTTTCCGCATTGACTTGACAATGTCAGAAGGTCGCAAAAGTTGATCGCATGACATCGCAACGCCAAGCGTCAGAAGTTTGATCACGTCCCTGTGGGGAAGACTGCAATGGTCGTAAGTGGGGAAAAAAACGATCCTAAATCACATTTTTCAGTGCCGTTGTAACTGTGAACGGTCACTATATGAACCGTTGTAAGTCGAGGACTCCCTGTATTGATCTAAATTTTGGCACTTGGAAATGGGAGGCAGGAAGGAAATGAATTAATTTTTCAGATTGCCGCAAAATCCCAGAATCTTGTTTGGGCCTTGAAAGTTGCAAGGAAGAAGCTGGCCAGCAGAGGGCACTGTTTGCCTGGTTATACAGGTAGTCCTCGACTTACGACCACAGTGGAGCCCAAAATTTCCGTTGCTAAGTGAGAGATTTGTTCAGTGAGTTTGGTCCTATTTTACGACCTTCCTTGTCACAGTTGTTAAGGGAGTCACTGCAGTTGATAAATTAACTTGGTTGTTAACTGAATCAGGCTTCCCGGTGGATTTTGTTTGTCAGAAGGTCGCAAAAGTGGATCACATGACCCCTGGGCGCTGCAACCGTCATAAATATGAACCAGTTTTCAAGTGTCCAAATTTTGATTAGGTCATCATGGGATGCTGCAACGGTTGTAAGTGTGAAAAACGGTTATAACATTTTTCAGGGCCGTTGTAACTTTGAACGGTCACTAAATGAACTGTTTTAAGTTGAGGACTACCTGGATAGCATTGTCATTAAACTGCTTTTGTGCCAAAGTATGGCAGTAGAATCCTAGAATTTTGAGTGTCCTGCAGTGAGTTGGCCATGGTGAATTGGCGATGACAAGTTGGCCATAATCAGTTAGCCATGATAAGTTGGCCCTGGCAAGTTGGCCCTGGCAAGTTGGCCATGATGAGTTGGCCATGGCAAGTTGGCCATGATGAGTTGGCCATGGCAAGTTGACCATGATGAGTTGGCCATGGCAAGTTGGCCATGATGAGTTAGCCATGGCAAGTTGGCCATGATGAGTTGGCCATGGCAAGTTGGCCATGATGAGTTGGCCATGGCAAGTTGGCCATGATGAGTTGGCCATGGCAAGTTGACCATGATGAGTTAGCCATGGCAAGTTGGCCGTGATGAGTTGGCCATGATGAGTTAGCCATAGCAAGTTGGCCATGATGAGTTGGCCATGGCAAGTTGGCCATGATGAGTTCGCCAGGGCAAGTTGGCCATGATGAGTTAGCCATGGCAAGTTGGCCATGATGAGTTGGCCATGGCAAGTTGGCCATGATGAGTTGGCCATGGCAAGTTGGCCATGATGAGTTAGCCATGGCAATTTGACCATGATGAGTTAGCCATGGCAAGTTGGCCATGATGAGTTGGCCATGGCAAGTTGACCATGATGAGTTAGCCATGGCAAGTTGGCCGTGATGAGTTGGCCATGATGAGTTAGCCATAGCAAGTTGGCCATGATGAGTTGGCCATGGCAAGTTGGCCATGATGAGTTCGCCAGGGCAAGTTGGCCATGATGAGTTAGCCATGGCAAGTTGGCCATGATGAGTTGGCCATGGCAAGTTGGCCATGATGAGTTGGCCATGGCAAGTTGGCCATGATGAGTTAGCCATGGCAATTTGACCATGATGAGTTAGCCATGGCAAGTTGGCCGTGATGAGTTGGCCATGGCAAGTTGGCCGTGATGAGTTGGCCATGGCAAGTTGGCCGTGATGAGTTGGCCATGGCAAGTTGGCCGTGATGAGTTGGCCATGGCAAGTTGGCCGTGATGAGTTGGCCATGGCAAGTTGGCCGTGATGAGTTGGCCATGGCGAGTTGGCCATGATGAGTTGGCCATGGCGAGTTGGCCATGATGAGTTGGCCATGGCGAGTTGGCCATGATGAGTTGGCCATGGCGAGTTGGCCATGATGAGTTGGCCATGGCAAGTTGGCCATGATGAGTTGGCCATGGCAAGTTGACCATGATGAGTTAGCCATGGCAAGTTGGCCATGATGAGTTGGCCATGGCTAGTTGGCCATGATGAGTTGGCCATGGCAAGTTGACCATGATGAGTTAGCCATGGCAAGTTGGCCATGGCAAGTTGACCATGATGAGTTGGCCATGGCAAGTTGGCCATGATGAGTTAGCCATGGCAAGTTGGCCATGATGTGTTGGCCATGGCAAGTTGGCCATTATGAGTTGGCCATGGCAAGTTGACCATGACGAGTTGTCCATGGCAAGTTGGCCACGATGAGTTGTCCATGGCAAGTTGACCATAACGAGTTAGTCATGACAAGATGGCCATGATGAGTTAACCATTGCAAGTTGGACATGATGACTTGGCAATGAGAAGTTGGCCATGACATGTTGGCCATGATAAGTTAGCCATGACGTTCTGGCCATGTCAATTTGGCTATGGCAAGTTGTCTCATTCCCAAGAAGAAGAACCTATTCTCCAAAGCACCTAAAGGCAGGACAAGAAGCAAAACGGATGGAAACCAATCAAGGAGAGAAGCAACCTAGAACTAAGGAGAAACCTCCTAACAATGAGGACAATTAACCAGTGGAAGAGCTTGCCACCAGAAGTTGTAGGTACTTCATCACTGGAAGTTTTTAAGAAGAACCTGGACAGCCACTTGTCTGAAATGGTATAGGGTCTCCTGCTTGAGCAGTGGGTTGGACTAGAAGACCTCCAAGGTCCCAACTCCGTTATTCTATTATACTAAATGAATGGTTGGGAGGCAAAGACTTTGAAATCCCTTAAAGACAAGCAGAGGAGGAAAAACAGCTGTATCTGCAGCCATTCTCTCCTGCCCCTGTTACACCGTCCTCTTCCCTGCCAGCCTTAAAAAAAACAAAAAACCCAGAATATTTATTGAAGTTGCAAAGGGCAGAGCTACTGGAATGTGGAAAGACAAATAGCTGATCCAGGGTGGTGATTTACAAAAAAAAAAAAAAAAAGATATCTTGCAAAAAAAGAGAGATTTTATCTTCTAGGTTTGCCAACCAACTAGGAAAGGTTGGGTCTTCTGGGTAGATAAACAAGATATTTCTGGGCTCCAGTTCAAAACAGAATCCCTGCCAAGCTTGGCCAGGTTGCCTTTCTCTTAAAGGGACAGCGCCCGGAATTTGGCAGAGATGGCGGCTTTAATTCAAGCAGAGGAATTTGTCTTTTGCTTTTGGGGAGTGGGCGGGTGTGTGTGTGTTGGACTAGATCAGGGGTCTCCAACTTTGGCAACTTTAAGATTTGTGGACTTCAACTCCCAGAGTTGTTTTTTTTTTATTTTGTCACAACATTATATACAAACACATACATTGAGTTTTCATGTCAAATGATCTAAGTGTCAAAGCCCACTGTAACTACATAGCAAAAAAGGCTCTAAGAGTTGTAAACCAAATCTTGCGTAGCTTCTTTTCCAAAAACACTACACTACTAACCAGAGCATACAAAACATTTGCTAGACCAATTCTAGAATACAGCTCGCCTGTTTGGAACCCTCACCACATCTCTGACATCAATACAATTGAACGAGTCCAGAAATATTTCACAAGAAGAGTTCTCCATTCCTCTGAAAACAACAAAATACCTTATGCCTCCAGACTTGAAATCTTGGGATTAGAAAATTTAGAACTATGCCGCCTTCGACATGACCTGAGTTTAACACAGAGAATCATCTATTGCAATGTCCTTCCTGTTAAAGACTACTTCAGCTTCAATCACAATAATACATGAGCACACAATAGATTTAAGTTTAATGTGAACCGCTTCAATCTTGATTGCAGAAAATATGACTTTTGTAACAGTGTTGTTAATGCTTGGAATACACTACCTGACTCTGTGGTCTCTTCCCAAAATCCCCAAAGCTTTAACCAAAAACTGTCTACCATTGACCTCACCCCATTCCTAAAAGGACTATAAAATATTTGTAAAATATTTCTGGATTCAATTGTATTAATAGCTTTGCTGGCTGAGGAATTCTGAGAGTTAAAGTCCACAAGTCTTAAAGTTGCCAAGGTTGGAGACCCCTGGACTAGATGACCTACAAGGTCCCTTCCAATTCCGTTAATCTGGTTAATCGCTTTTGTTTCTCTTTAGAAACCAGTTCTGGGTCCTAAATTTGAAAATGAAAGAAAAACACCCGCAAATTGCCTGCAGAAGTTGTGAATGCTCCAACACTGGAAATTTTTAAGAAAATTTGTCTGAGATGGTATAGGGTCTCCTGCCTGGGCAGGGGGTTGGACTAGAAGACCTCCAAGGTCCCTTCCAACTCTGTTGTTGTTGTTGTTTTTATTATTATTAAATTCTCTTTTTCGGTTTGTATGAACAGAGGGAATCTGAAAATGAGTGTCATATTTGGCTTAACCCATCAACTGTTTTTTTTTTAATGCAGGCAGTATTGTCACCATATGACAGTTTGTTTAGTGGCCGTTCGAAGCTACGACGGCATTGGGAAAAAAGGGACTTAGTTTAGGACCCTTTTTCCACACTTACGACCATTGCAGCCGCCCAAAGGTTACGCGATTGAAACTCGGGTGCTTGGCAACTGTTAGTGTTTGTTAGCGTTGGGGGTTCGTTTTTCTGGTTTTTGTTTTGGACTTTGCTCTCGCTGACAAAATCAATATATATTTTAGGTTTCGATGAATAGAGGGAGTTGGTTAGGATGGGGTTGGCTTGTCATATTTAGAGATTTTTTATTTATTTATTTATTTACATTTATATCCCGCCCTTCTCCGAAGATTCAGGGCGGCTTACAGTGTATAAGGCAATAGTCTCATTCTATTTTGTATATTTACAAAGTCAACTTATTGCCCCCCCAACAATCTGGGTCCTCATTTTACCTACCTTATAAAGGATGGAAGGCTGAGTCAACCTTGGGCCTGGTGGGGCTTGAACCTGCAGTAATTGCAGGCTGCTGTGTTCTAATAACAGGCTTCTAACAGCCTGAGCTATCACGGCCATTTAAAACACAAATGTGAGATGTTCACATTTGTGTTTTACTGCACCGAAAAAAGACGGATATGGCTATTTTTTCCTCTCTCCAGTCTTTCTTCGCTCTTCTTTGCACCTTCTTTGTCTCGTCTTAACTTTACTTATTAATTTATATCCCGCCTTTGTTATTTTTATAAATAACTTAAGGCGGCGAACATGTCTGATACTCCTCCGTCCTTCTCTTTTCCCCATAACAACGACCCTGTGGAGTGGGGTGGGCTGAGAGAATGGGGCTGACATAAGGGTCACTGGGCAAATGGTCCTAAATCGAGGAGTCCCTTTCTCTCTCTCTCTCTCCCTTCCTCCCTCCCTTCCTTCCCCTCCCCCACTCTCTGCTGCTCCCTGGTATTATCCGGAGCTCAGCCTCAATTTCCCCAAAAGGAGTTCAAACGTTGCACCCCTGCTTTGCCAAAATCACAGAAAAAGGTTGCTAAAGAACCAGTCGTAAATCAAGGAGTGCCTTTCTCTCTCTTTCTCTCTCCCTTCCTTCCTCCCTCCCTCCCTCCCTCCTGCTCTTTCTCTTTTCTTCCTCCCTCCCTCTCGCTCTTTCTCTCTCTCTCTCCCTCCCTCTCACTCTTTCTCTCTCTCTCCCTCTCGCTCTTTCTCTCTCTCTCTCTCCCTCCCTCTCCCTCTTTCTCTTTCTCTCCCTCTCGCTCTTTCTCTCTCTCTCTCTCCCTCCCTCTCCCTCTTTCTCTCTCTCTCCCTCTCGCTCTTTCTCTCTCTCTCTCTCCCTCCCTCTCCCTCTTTCTCTTTCTCTCCCTCCCTCTCCCTTGCACTTTCTCTCTCTCTCCCTCCTCTCGCTCTTCTCTCTCTCTCCCTCCCTCTCACTCTCTCTCTCTCTCCCTCTCGCTCTCTCTCTTTCTCCTCTCCCTCTCTCTCTTCTCTCCTCTCGCTCTCTCTCTCTCTCCTCCCTCTCCTCTTTCTCTCTCCTCTCGCTCTTTCTCTCTCTCTCCTCCTCTCCCTCTCTCTCTCTCCTCCTCTCCCTCTTTCTCTTTCTCTCCTCCCTCTCCTCTCTCTCTCCCTCCTCTTCTCTCTCCTCTCTCTCTTCTCTCTCCTCTCCCTTGCACTTTCTCTCTCTCTCTCCCTCCCTCCCATTCTCTCTCTCTTTCTCTCTCTTGCTTTCTCTCTCTCCCTCCCTCCCTCCCTCCCTCCTTCCCTCTCTCTCTCTCTGCTTCCCCCTTGTTGTCATCAGGAGCTCATCCTCCCTTTCCCCGACAACAACAGGCTGGATTTGAACTCCGTCCAGCAGTTCAAAGGGGTCACGCCCCCTGCTTTGCCCAAAATCACTTTGCCCAAAATCTTCTCAGCTTTCGGCCCTTTCTCAGAAAACCCTTTCTCCTCTTCTCCCCTTTCTTCTCCTCCATTTGGGAAAAAAAACAAACACCCAACCTGCTGGCCGGTGGGGCAGAGCCAGATACGGACCGCGACAGCCGGCTGGGACCAACCAGCAAGCCTGAATTCATCTTGTGCCTCCGAAACAACAAGCCAGCCGCCTCCTTTTCTTCGCGTCAACTCAAGCGAAGCAGAACCAGCTGGCAAAAAACCTCCGGGCCCCTTTTTCCCCTGTCCAAGGTCCGAGTGCGGCCAAGGGCACCAGCCGAGGGGACAGCTTCTCCACCCCCCCCTACACACCTGGGGAAATTTACAGGTGCCTGCAAAAAAAAAATAAAAAAAAAACCCCAGGAAGAAGAAGAAAAAAAATCTGTGCCGCTGAATTTATTGCATGTTTGCTTCCTGGTGTAGATTCCTCAACTCTGCAGAGAGAGAGAGAGAGAGAGAGAAAGTCCTTCGACCACTGGCCAGTGCGGCAGGAAGCGATGGCCGCACCAGGCCAGCGGTCAGCCAAAGCCAAGGCCGCTTTGCCTCCCCATTACTACGAGGGCTTCTTGGAGAAAAAGAATCCGTGGGACCAGGTACTTTTCTCTGGCTTGAATTGGGAGAAGAAACTGGGAGTGGGGGGGCGAGCAAAGAGCGTGGGAAAACCAGAACGGAGGATCTGTGGAAACTGTTCACATCTGGGGAAGGGAAATACAGCTGTTCTCCCCACCCCTTCCCTGGGAGATAAGGGTAAGGCAGCGGTGAAATGCTCCCGGTTCGGACCGGATCGCTCGACCCGGTAGCGATGGCGGCGGGTGGTTCAGAGAACTGGTAGCAAAAATCCCTGCCCCCCCAACCCATGCCCAGCTGAGCTGCGCTATCATCAGAGGTTGTTTTTTTTTTACTTTTAAAAGCATTTTTTCTGCGGCCGAAAAAATGCTTTTAAAAGGAAAAAAAGGGGAAAAAAGGCCTCTGATGATCACGCAGCTCAGCTGGGAACGTCACAGCCTTTTAAAACCCCCTTTTTTTTACAACCTCTTCAGCCAAAGAGGCTGTAGAAAAAATGCTTTTAAAAGGCTCCTCTGACGATCCCAGCTGTGTTGCCTGATGGCTTTTTTTTCCTTTTAAAGGCAAAAAAAAATGCTTTTAAAAGAAAAGAAAAGCCTCTGACGATCAGGCAACTCAGCTGGGATTGCCAGAGCCTTTTAAAAGCCTTTTTTTTTTTTAACAACCTCTTTGGCCGAAGAGGTTGTAGAAAAAATGCTTTTAAAAGTAAAAAAAAAAAAAAAGTTGGCCAGGCCCACCCAGTCACATTACACCCCCCCAAGCCACGCCCACAGAACCGGTAGTAGTAAAAAAATTTACATTTCACCATTGCGGTAGGGGATGAATTTTAATCAGGGTTGGGTGGGTTTCAAACAGCCTCTTCTGGCATATCGGGGAGTGTAAAGGTATGTGCAAAAGACTTTGAGAGACTGACGAAGGATTGATTCCTAGGAACGGACAGATAAGAGGCGGCGTAATAATAATAATAATAACATTTTAATTTGTATACCGCCCTTCTCCCGAAGGACTCAGGGCGGTGAACAGGCAAATAAAATACAAACAAAAACATACACCATAATTAAAACAACCCTTAAAAAACTGATTCAAATTTGCCAGAAAATTTAAAATAACATTACACCCCATAAAAGTACAGAAATTTAAAACCCATCAAAATTCAATTAAAATTTAAAATTTAATATCAGTCCAGTCCAGCCATACGAAATAAATAGGCTTTAAGTTCGCGGCGAAAGGTCCTAAGGTCAGGTAGTTGTCGAAGCCCGAGGGGAAGCTCGTTCCACAGGGTAGGAGCCCCCACAGAGAAGGCCCTCCCCACTGTTTGGCTGACGGCACCCTGAGGAGTCCCTCTCAGTGGGAACGCACTGGACACTGGGAGATAGAGGCCAGCAGTAGACGGTCCCGTAGATAGCCTGGTCCTAAGCCATGGAGCGCTTTAAAGGTGGTAACCAATACCTTGAAGTGGCACCCGGAAAACAACAGGTAGCCAGTGCAGTCTGCGCAGGATCGGTGTTACATGGGAGCTTTGAACCGCTCCCTCAATAACCCGCGCAGCTGCATTCTGGACTAGCTGAAGACTCCGGGTGCTCTTCAAGGGGAGCCCCATGTAGAAAGCATTGCAGTAGTCCAGGCGAGAGGTAACAAGGGCATGAGTGACCGTGCATAGGGCATTCCGGTCCAGGAAGGGACGCAACTGGCGGATCAGGCGAACCTGATAAAAAGCTCTCCTAGAGACGGTCGCCAAATGATCTTCAAAGGACAACCGACCATCCAGGAGCACGCCCAAGTTGCGTACCTTCTCCATCGGGGCCGACGACTCGCCCCCGATGGACAGCCGCATCTGCAGCGTAGCCCTCAGCTGTACAGATAGTCCTCGACTTACAACCGTTCGTTTAGGGACCGTTCGAAGCCACACTGACACTGAAAAAAAAAAGTGACTGGTGTCCGTTTTTCACACTTAACAACCGTTGCAGCATCGCCCTGTGGTTTGCTTCATCTATATTTGGATACTTGACCACTGGTTCCTATTTATGACGGTTGCAGTGTCCCGGGGTGGGTGGGTGGGGGGTCACGTATTCCCCTTCGGACAAAGCGAAGTCAACGGGTAAGCCAGATTCCTTTAACGACCGTGTTGCACGGACTAATTCAACAACCGCGGTGATTCGCTTAACACGCGCGGCAAGCAAAGTCGTAAAACGGGGCAAACCTCGCTTAACAAACGTCTCGCTTTTGCAACGTAAATTCTGGGCTCGGCTGTGGTCACACAAGTTGAGGACTGCCTGCATAACAGGTAGCGAAAGAGGCTCGGAAGGGACCCTCCCTAGTTTCTCAAGCTGTAAAGGGTGGGGTGGAGATTTATTAATTAATTAATTAATTATTTAATCGCATTTTTATACCGCCCTATCTCCTGGGGGACTCAGGGCGGTTTACAGCCTAATAAAAACATACATATAAATACAAAATAAAACACCAATTAAGAAACTTATTAAATAAGGCCGAATATTAAAAAATTGCGACAAAATAATAAAACCCCGATAAAACGCTGCCTGGGCAACAGATAAGAGGCAGCACAGCCTGAAGCTGCATAATGAATGGAGAAAGAGGTTTAGAAGGGACCCTCCATAGTTTCTTGGGCTGTAAAGTGGGGGAGGAACGCTCTCTAGGACAGGGGTCTGCAAACTTGGCTCTTTTAAGACTTGTAGACTTCAACTCCCAGAGTTCCTCAGCCAGCTTTTAACTCTGGGAGTTGAAGTCCACAAGTCTTAAAAGAGTCATGTTCGCTCTAGGGAATAGTTAAGAGGCCGCATAGCCCTCTGCTGTATAACGGGTGGAGAAGGAGACTCAGAAGAGACCCTCCCTAGTTTCTCAGAAGATGGGGAATATATTCTAGCTAGGGAACAGTCAGATAAGAGGCCGCATAGCCCTCTGCTGTATAATGGGTGGAGAAGGAGGCTCAGAAAGGACCTTCCCTAGTTTCCCAGGCTGTAAAGGAGAATGAAATAGGGACAGAATTGTACTTTATTTTTATTTTATTTATTTATTTTGTCAAGCATGTATTAGACAACAGATATAAGTGTAAACATGATTATGAATACATGAGATGGATACGAATAAAAGGGGGACATTAGGACAGGGACGGTAGGCATGCTGGTGCTCTTATGCACGCCCCTTAAAGACCTCTTAGGAATGGGGTGAGGTCAACAGTAGATAGTCTTTGGTTAAAGCTTTTGGGACTTTGGGAAGAGACCACAGAGTCAGGTAGTGCATTCCAGGAATTGATCGCTCTGTTGCTGAAGTCGTATTTCCTGCAATCGAGTTTGGAGAGATTTATCTTAAGTTTGTATCTATTATTTGCTCGTGCATTGTTGTGGCTGAAGCTGAAATAGTCATTGACAGGTAGGATGTCGTAGCAGATAATTTTGTGTACTACGCGTAGTACGCGGCGTAGTTCTAAGTTGTCTAAGCCCAAAATTTCAAGCCTGGTAGCATAAGGGATTCTGTTACAAGTGGAGGAGTGGAGGACTCTTCTTGTGAAATACCTCTGGACACGTTCGATTGTACTAATGTCCGATATGCAGTGCGGGTTCCAGACAGAGGAGCTGTATTCGAGAATTGGTCTAGCAAAGGTTTTGTATGCTCTAGTTTGCAGTTCAATATTACCGGAGAAGAAGCTATGCAAGATTAGGTTAACAACTTTTAATGCCTTTTTGGCGATGTTGTTACAGTGGGCTTTGGCACTTTGATCATTAGAGATGAGTACTCCAAGACAGTGGGGAAATCCAATTTTTTTTACTACCGGTTCTGTGGACATGGCTTGGTGGGCATGGTGTGGCTTGGTGGGCGTGGCAGGGAAGGATACTGCAAAATATCCATTCCCTCCCGCTCCTGGGGGAAGGATATTGCAAAACCTCCATTCCCACCCCACTCTGGGGCCAGCCAGAGGTGGTAGTTGCCGGTTCTCCAAACTACTCAAAATTTCTGCTACCGGTTCTCCGAACCGCTCAAAAGTTCTGCTACCGGTTCTCCAGAACCTGTCAGAACCTGCTGAATTTCATCCCTGCCCCAAGGTCCTTGACAGAGTGAAGGTACTTCCAGACTTGCAAGATTCTGTCCCTTTATTATAAAGTAGACTGAGCCACTCTGCGAGAAAGTAATGCGAGAAAGTTGAGAAACTTTGATAAACTCATTGGCCTGGCTGCCTCCTGCCTCAGTGGCTGATCGGTGTCATTCGGTGGCGGTACAAAAAAAATTGGACTTTGCATTTTGTACGTCTTGGGTTTCCGTTTTGTTTTTCTAATCGCACGTTTTGGTAACTTACAAAAATATCAGATCGTGATGGAATGGAGATGTGAGCCCGTTATGTGTAGTGGTTAAAGTGCTGGCCTAGAAACCAGGAGACTGTGAGTTCTAGTCCTGCTTTAGGCATAATAGCCAGCTGGGCAATAATTAACAGCTGTGGCACGTAAGTTCATAAAATGGGTCAAAACTCATAACAAACGTTTCACTTAGCAACATAAACTTTGGGCTCAGTTGTGGTCGTAAGTTGAAGTAAGTGAAGTCTGAACTGGTTTGCTAGAAGTTCGCTGGCTGCGCATGCGCGCTGCATGGCAAGCGCATGCTGCGCGCACATACACATTTCACACAAAATGGACAATGCATGTGTTCTGTCCCCCTTCGCCTCTGTCCGAGCGATGGCTTAATTAGCCGGCACTATCAGCTCTGGCAGCAAAATAGCAAGTGCCTGCCAAGTGTCTTTTTTATCTCCCTCGACGCCGATGAGTCACCCAGGAACAAACAGTACTTCAGTTCTCAGTTAGCAGTTAATTTGCCTGCTACAAAGAGGCACAGCAGCTCTGGCTGCCTTTATATCCTGTGGGGTGTGGCTCCATGACTCAGCACTTCCTAGGCCTGCCCCACCCCTGCTTCTGTTGTTCCCGCCTCTCCTGCCTACGAAACCTAGGGTCCAGCCAGGCCTGATTGCCATCAGCTGGGTCTGGAGGCGTGGCCTGGGGGGGGGGAAAGAGTCAGGGGACGGAGACCTCCTTATCTCCTCCACCTGGCCTGCCTCTGACTCCTGGAGCTGAGCCAGGGAAGCCGGTGCTCCCGAGGTAAGTCCTGACGGCCCTTCCCCCTCACTTTCCAAGTCACTTTCTGGCGGGGGGCCCGGCTCGGGGGGCGCAGACACAACAGCATGCTTATGCGCACTACGTGCCAAAAGTAGGGTTGGGAAGGTAAGTAGGACAGCGAGTGGGGGTTGGGGAGAAATCAGCTTTGGCACGCGATCTTGGGAACCTTTTTAAAAACTTTTTAAAAGCATTTTTTAACTTCTGGTTCGGTCGAATAGGTAGTAAAAAATGCTTTATAAAAGTAAAAAAAAAAAAAGGTTCCGACGATCACAGCTGTGATCCTTTTTTTTTTTTAGCTTTTTTAAGCATTTTTTTACTACCGGTTCGGGTGATTAGGTAGTCAAAAAATACTTTTAAAAAGTAAAAAAAAAAAGGCTCGGACGGTCACAGTTGTGCCGCGTGATTGTCTGAGCCTTTTTTTTTTTTTTTACTGTTTTAAAGCATTTTTTTACTACCTATTCACCCGAATTGGTAATAAAAAAAAATGCTTAAAAAGTAAAAAAAAAAAAAAGTTCCTATGATCGCAGGTCACTCAGCTGATCGTTGGAACTTTTTTTTTTACATTTTTTTTTTTAGCATTTTTTACTACCGGTTCTAGTGAACCGGCCTGAACCAGTAACATTTCACCCCTGGTTGAAGTTTATCTGTAAAACATGGAACTTTAATGGAATGTTTTCTCTCTGGAAAGCCCAGAAATTGCACATACACGCACACACACGTACACACAAATGTCCAATCTATTATTGACTGCAGGGGGGCAAAAAAATCAAGATGGCGAGTGGGACGGTGAGATCAAAACCCTTACCGTTTCAAGAGAATCCCATTGAATCATTCCTCCGTTCCCTTTTTATTTTAATAGGATTATAAGAAGTACTGGGCTGGTCTCTGGGGTTCCACCTTGTATTTCTACCACACCAACAGAGAATGTCAGGTAAGTACAGTGCGGTGTTGCGTGGTTTGCGTAAAGTGACATGGAATGTATACTCCAGACATCAAGAAGACGAGCTGTGAGAGCCAAGGCCACTTCTGCAGGTGTTTTCCAAAACCAAAGACTTTTTCTCATAACAACACAAAGAGACTCCAGTGGACAATATGACCCGCTCTAATAGGGGGAGGGAGAATCCAATATTTTAATAATTTGGCTTTGCATGAGAATTAGCTAGATCTGGTTTTGCCCTCATTGGTGCCGAAATGATGTGCTCAATTAAAGTTTTGCATTCGGAAATTGGATCGTTTCGACCATGCTTGCTTTGGTTGGATTCGTCAGTCAACGTGACATAAGACCCTTCTTTGTTTGAATCTTGAAAAAAGTTGTTGGGCAGCTGACTTGGATAAACTGCAACCTTGAGGACTAGAAGCTTGGAAACTTACCTTTTTTGCTCATTTTTCCTTACCTCCAGTATATTGAGAAAATTGATCTGACTGACTTGGTCTCCCTGGCCGAAGACAACTGTCCAAGAAGTGTGAATCCCACATCTACAGAAAAACCAGGGCTGACTCTGAGGATGCGGAACCAAGAAGTAAAGTTGAGGGTAATGTATTTTATCTATTTCTCTTTTTTGTTGTTGTTACAAAGGGATTATTCCACCCATGAGCTGTTCCTGAAATAAATAAAGGGCCTCTGGTGGCTCAGCAGACTAAGTCTGTCTGTTATTAACACAGCGGCTTGCAATTACTGCAAGTTCTAGTCCCACCAGGCCCAAGGTTGACTCAGCCTTCCATCCTTTATAAGGTAGGTAAAATGAGGACCCAGATTGTTGGGGGCAATAAAAGTTGACTTTGTATTTAATATACAAATGGATGAAGACTATTGCTTAACACAGTGTAAGCCGCCCTGAGTCTTCGGAGAAGGGCAGGATATAAATTCAAATAAAATAAAATAAAAATGGAATTGTGGTATACTTAAGCATGCCAAGAGCTAAGATGCAAAATCTTTCCAAACCGTATCATCATCTATTTTTTTTTTAAAAAAAACTTTAAACCCTGGTTGGTATTTGTATCCTGCTAGAAAAAGGCTGGATTAATCTAGAACAGGGGTCTCCCAAACTAGGCCACTTTAAGACTTTATTTTGTTTATTTAATTTATTTGTCACAACATTATATATAAGCATAAGCATGAAATGACTATACGACATATAAGATATATAACATATAAATATAATCATAAGTATGTAATAACTATATGAAATTGGATACAATCAAAGGGAACATTAGGACAGGAACGATAGGCACGTTGGTGCTCTTATGCAGGCCCCTTACAGACCTCTTAGGAATGGGGTGAGGTCAATAGTAGATAGTCTTTGGTTAAAGCTTTGGGGATTTTGAGAAGAGACCACATAGTCAAGTAGTGCATTCCAGGCATTAACAACTCTGTTACTGAAGTCATATTTTCTGCAATCAAGATTGGAGCGGTTCACATTAAGGTTAATTCTATTGTGTGCTCCTGTATTGTTGCGATTGAAGCTGAAGTAGTCTTCGACAGGAAGGACATTGTAATAGATGATTCTATGAGTTAAACTCAGGTCATGTTGAAGACGGCGTAGTTCTAAATTTTCTAAACCCAGGATTTCAAGTCTGGTGGCATAAGGTATTTTGTTGTGATCAGAGGAGTGGAGAACTCTTCTTGTAAAATATTTCTGGACACGCTCAATTGTATTGATGTCAGAAATGAGGTATGGGTTCCAGACAGTTGAGCTGTATTCAAGAATTGGTCTAGCAAATGTTTTATATGCTCTGGTTAGTAGTGTAGAGTTTCTGGAGAAGAAGCTATGCAAGATTAAGTTTATAACTCTTAAACTCTTTTTGGCGATGTAGTTGCAGTGGGCTTTGGCACTTAGATTGTTTGATATGAAAATTCCAAGGTCTTTGACGGGGTGAGGGTCATCTACAAGGTAATGTCCATTGAGCTTGTATTTAGTGTTCAGATTCTTTTTGCCAATGTGTAAGACAGAACATTTGCTGGTTGAGATTTGGAGTTGCCAATTTTTTGACCGTTCTGACACAAAGTCAAGGTCTTTTTGAAGGGTAGCTGTATTGTTGGTAGTGTTAAATAGTTTAACGTCATCAGCGAAGAGAACACAATTACTTATAATATGGCCACAGAGATCATTAATGTATGATATGAAGAGTGTTGGTTGTTGTGCCTTGCTCGCCCCCCCTCCCCACCGCAGCCGGGCCCCTCTCATCTCTTGCTATCTCAGCCAGAGACTGATAGTACAGAAGAATGTCCTGGCATGCCTCCAGCCCCCAGCCCTGGCGCCATGTCCAGACAAACCGAGCAAACAAACCTCCCCCCGATTGCATGTGCACCTGAAGCCAGCCACGAGCTGGGATTACCGGCAGCTGGGGACGAAACGATGCAATGGATAGATCCCCGCTTCCGGAGAATGGGCGGCGTCAGCAAAGGAAGGAGGGGCAGGCCTGGATAAGTGCTGAGTCATGGAGCCACACCCATGGAACAGGATTTGATAGGGCACTGCCTATTTTGACTACATGTCTGTTTAACAGGAACACTGTTATCCAATTGTGGAGGGGTCCGGAGATGCCATAGGATTTTAGTTTTAGGAGAAGTTTGTCATGTACCACAGAGTCAAAAGTTTTACAGAAGTCTATGTAAATTGCATCTATTGCTTTGCCCTGATCAAGATTTGTAGTCCATATTTTTTTGCAGTGCAGAAGTTGTAAATTACATGATAATTTTTTTCTGAAACCAAATTGTTTATTAGAGAGTAGGTTGTTTGTTTCTAGGTGGAAGGTAATGGATTGGTTGATGATAGATTCCATTACTTTGCAGGTGATACAGCATAAAGAGATTGGTCTGTAATTTTCAACTAGGCTGGGGTCTCCTTTTTTGAAGTCAGGGATGACCGTGGCTAGTGACCAAAGTTTGGGAAGGGAGCTGGTCGTGAAAGCTTTTTCAAAGATTATGCTTAGGGGTTCTACTATATTAGTGGAAAGCTTTTTTAAGAAGTATGCACATAGTCCATCAGGTCCAATAGATAGGGATGGTTTCAGTTTGCGAAGGGCCTTTTCAACATTATCTTCTGTGAAATCTATTTGTGTTAGTTCATTGTACTCATTGCTAGTACAACTGGGGAATGTTGGGTATGAGCCATAGCTGTTAACAAAGACTGAGCCGAAGAATGTGTTAAAGAGGTTTGCTTTAACTGTTTCATCACTATATTCTTTGCCCGTTAGATCCTTTTAGTGGTGGGATGGATCTCGAGTCTTTAAGTTTGTTGTTCACAAAATTATAAAAAGCACGATTGGATTTTGTGCGCAGAAGGTCTTCTTCTTGTTTGGTGTGGTAATTGGTGCATTCAATTTTTATTTGGTTGCATATATTTTTGTAGCGGTTTCTGAAGTTGGCTACATAGCCAGTTTTGTTTCTTCTCCAGAGGGATTTTTTTTTTTTTTTGGATTGGAGCTTTTTTACTGATATGGATAATTTGTTTTTTCTGATTTTGGTGGTGGTCTGTGGTACGTATAGTTTAATGATTCTATTGACTTCAAGTAGGAAAACTCTATAGTGGTCTTCAGCAATGATACAGATTGAGAATAGATTTTGCCAGTCAAGAGATGAGAGATCGGTGTTTATAAGGTCATAGTTGGCTTTTTTGAAATTGTAGTTTGGAATACCGTTATTATGAAGATTTTTGTAAGGGCGTATATTGAGACAAAAGTCTATCATGCTGTGGTCACTGTTGGAAAAGGGTTCTTTTATTTGTAGTCCATAAATTGAGTTTGCGTTGTTGCAGAAGATGAGGTCAAGGCAGTTGTTGAGTCTTGTATTGTTAGTTACTAGTTGATCAAGACCTAGATTTGTAACAGCATTGTACAGGGTAGTATGGATGGGTTCAGTTCTACATTAATTTGTTATCCAGTTAATAAGAGGTAGATTGAGGTCACCCAGGAAGATGAGTGGATATGGGCAAGACGTAGCCCAAGTTAGTAGTGTGGTTAACATGTTCGCATGTGTGATGTCGTAGTCAGGGGCTCTGTAGCATAGCAAGAAGCGAAGTGTGATGTTAAGGGACAGTTCGCATACAATAGTTTCAGGAAGAGCGAGTTTATGTGCAACTTGAATATTTTTTAGATTCAGTGACTTTTTGTAAAAGATAGCCACTCCACCTCCTCTGCGGGTTTCATGATGTGACCGAAAAACATGATACTCTTTGTCTGAAATAATGGAGTCAGGGAGGGATGAGTTCAGCCATGTTTCGCATACAAATATAATGTCAAATGTACCAGTATTTAACAAGAGGAGAAATTCAGGCAATTTGTTTACAATGCTTCTTGCATTTATCAATTTGCATTTAAGATCTGCAGTGTTTGGTGTAGAGGAAATAAGGGGCGTGCGTACCTAGTTTTGGATGACGGGTGGTTGGAGGTTCTGAACGACGGGTGGTTGGAAGTTTTGTACAATGGATTGTTGGAGGTTGGTTGGTTGAACGACGGGTGGACTTGTGGACTTCAAGTCCCAGGATTCCTCAGCTAGCCACGCTGGTTGAGGAATTCTGGGAATTGAAGTCCACAAGTCTTAAAGTGACCAAATTTGGGAGACCCTCCCCCCCCCCGGATCTAGAATCTAAATCACAACAAAACAAAATTAATTCTAGAATTTTGCGGGCTCCATCACTGGAAGGTCTTCAGTTAAGAATGGACATCTGTTTTCTCTGAGATAGTCTGAGGATTCTTGTGTGGGCTGGAGATTGAATTAGATCAGGAGTCTCCAACCTTGGTTCCTTTAAGACTTGTGGACTTCAACTCCCAGAGTTCCTCAGCCAGCTTTGCTGGCTGAGAGACTCTGGGAGTTGAAGTCCACAAGTCTTAAAGGGGCCAAGGTTGGAGACCCCTGAACTAGATTACTAGAAGATCTCAAGGTCTTTTAACAGCTCTATGGCTCTTGATTTCATGACCTCCAGGGTTGCTTCCAAACTTGTGACTCTATGATTCCAAGATGGCCGAGGTCCGTTTCAACCCTGTGACTCTATGATTCCATGATCTTCAAGGTGGCTTTCCAACCCCATGACCCTGTGATACCATAGCCTCACTTCCAACCCTGTGCTGTGACTCTATGATGCCAAAACCTCCATTGCAACCCCTATAAATGTGATCCCATGACCTCAAAGGTCCCTTCCAACCCTGTGACTCTATGTTTTCATGACCTCTGTTGTGACCCCTATAAATGTGATTCCATGACCTCGAAGGTCCCTTCCACCCTGTGACTCTACGATTCACAGTGACCCCATGACTCCATGATTCCATTTATTTATTTATTTATTTATTTATTATTCAAACTTTTATACCGCCCTTCTCCCGAAGGACTCAGGGCGGTGTACAGCCTACATTAAAACAGTTAAATATACAAACTTAAAATAACAATTAAAAAACTTATTTAATAAAGGCCGAAATTAAAAACCGTCAAATTGACCATATTAAAATACCCAATATTAAAATACCATATTAAAATACCCAATAAAATTCCATGACCTCCGAGGTCCCTTCCAACCCCGTGACTCTATGATTCACAGAGACCCCATGACTCCACGATTCTGTGACCCCCCCAAGGTCCCTTCCAACCCTGTGACTCTATGATTTCACGACTACTGTTGCAATCCCCATAACTGTGATTCCATGACCTCCGAGGTCCCTTCCAACCCCGTGACTCTATGATTTCATGACCTCTGTTGCAGCCCCCATAACTGTGATTCCATGACCTCCAAGGTCCCTTCCAACCCCGTGACTCTATGATTCACAGAGACCCCATGACTCCATAATTCTGTGACCTCCCCCCCCAAGGTCCCTTCCAACCCTGTGACTCTATGATTTCACGACTACTGTTGCAATCCCCATAACTGTGATTCCATGACCTCCGAGGTCCCTTCCAGCCCTTTGACTCTATGATTTCACGACTACTGTTGCAACCCCCATAACTGTGATTCCGTGACCTCCAAGGTTCGTTCGAACCCTATGACTCTATGATTCCACAATTCTATTCCTGGCATAATTCTTAACCTTAGATGGGCTTTGTTGTCTTTTTACAGATGGAGAGCCTGGAACAGCAGGAAATGTGGAAAGGTTTTATACTCACCATGGTGGAGGTAGGGGGTCATTTATTCTCTGCCCGCTTTCTTAAAGAATAAATTGTTTTTTGGAATGTCTTGTCCTTATTTATTTTAAATTGCGACAAGAGTAGAAAGGTGTCAGTACTTCAAATGGAATGGGAAGACCAACTAACCTTGGCGCATCCCAACGGTCACATGATCAAAATTCAGAAACTTGGCAGCGGACTCGTATTTATGACGGTCGGAGGGTCCCGGGGTCACGCCATCCCCTTGTTTGCGACCTTCCGACAAGGAAAGTCAATGGGGAAGCCAGATTCACTTAGTGACTGCATTATTCACTTAACAACGGCAGTGATTCACATAACCACGGTGACAGGACAGGTTGCAAATGGGAGCAAAGCTCATTTTAACAACTGTCATGCTTAGCTACAGAAATGTGGAGCCCAGTCGCGGTCGTAAGTCGAGGACGGCCTGTAATTATGTGACTTTTCCACCAAAATCAAATAGCCCTGGAACAAATGTTAAGGTGATTTGCACAGGCAGTCCTCAACTTACAGCGTTCACTTAGTGACCATTCAAAGTTTCAAGGGCATTGAAAAAAGCGAATTACAGCCGGTAGTTTCCATATCGGCAGGGCCGTTGTTCATATTTACGACCTTTCTGGCATCCCCATGATCTCGCCATCCGCATTCAGACCCTTGGCCACTTGACTCACACTTACGACCGTTGCTGTGTTTCCGAGGTCACGCGATCCCCTGTTTTGCGACCTTCTGACCAGCGAAGTCCATGGGGAAAAGCCAGATTCGGTTTTTTAACAACCGCGTGGCCAACTTGATCAACGGCGGCGATTCACTTAACGACCCGCGGCAAGGAAGGTCGCAAAACGGGGCAAAGCTCACGTCACAAACGTCTCGCCCAGCGACAGAGATGTTGGGGGTCGTAAGCTGAGGGCGACCTCTGAAATGTTTTTAAAAACATAGATTTTTTTTTACGTTGGGCTTCCATGATCCTTAGATGAAGATCCCGGAATCCGTCTCGTTGCTGCCGGGACACCTGTACAGGTTGTCCGAAGCCTTGGAGAAGGAGCAAGAGAGGCGATCCAACCTCAGCGCGACCCTCGAAAGGGAAGAGAAGCTACCCAAGTGAGTAGTTGTGGCGTTCGTTTATACAAACCTGTGAGGAACATTGGAAGACATTGCCAATTACATTACCGTCACATCAAGCCAGTTTGGTGTAGCGGTGAAAGGGCCAGTCTAGGAACCAGGAGACGGTGAGTTCTAGTCTTGCCTTAGGCATGAAAGCCGGCTGGGTGACTTTGGGCCAATCACCAGGAGACTGGGAGTTCTAGTCCCGCCTAAGACATGAAAGCCGGCTGGGTGACTTTGGGCCAATCACCAGGAGACTGGGAGTTCTAGTCCTGCCTAAGACATGAAAGCCGGCTGGGTGACTTTGGGCCAATCACCAGGAGATGGTGAGTTCTAGTCCTTCCTTAGGCATGAAATCCGGTTGGGTGACTTTGGGCCAATCACCAGTAGACAGTGAGTTCGAGTTCCACCTTAGGCGTGAAAGCCAGCTGGGTGACTTTGGGCCAATCACCAGGTGACTGGGAGTTCTAGTTCCACTTTAGGTATGAAAGCTGGTGGGTGACATTGAGCCAGTCACCAGGAGGCAGTGAATTCTAGTCCTGCCTTAGGTGTGAAAGCAGGCTGGGTGACTTTGGTCCATTCACCAGGAGACTGGGAGTTCTAGTCCCGCCTTAGATATGAAAGCCAGTTGGGTGATTTTGGGCCAATCACCAGGAGACAGGGAGTTCTAGTCCTGCCTTCGGTGTGAACGCTGGTTCGGTGACATTGGGACATTCGCCAGGAGATGGTGAGTTCGAGCCCCGCCTTCGGCATGAAAGCCAGCTGGGTGACTTTGAGCCAATCCACCTCACAAGGTTGTTGTTGCAGTAGGAAAAATAGGAGGAGGAAGTTGGGTATGTTTGCTACCTTAGGTTACTTATAAAATAATAAAGGCAGGTTCAACATCCAATAAATAAATAAATAAATACATACATACATACGAGAAGGGGTAGATAGTGCAGCTCTGGAGCTGAATGCTTTCAGCTGACCAACAACCTTGCAGTGTCGCACGCTCTTAAGGTTCTTTCTCTCTCTCTATGTCTTTCTCCTTCCTTCCTTCTTCCCTCCCTCATTCTCTCTCCCTCTCTTTTTCTCTTTCTTTCTGTCTTTCCTTCCTTCCTTCTATCTTTCTCTCTCTCTCCCTTTCTTTCTCCTTCCTTTTTTCATTCCTCCCTCTCTCCCTTCCTCCTTCTCTCTCTCTCTTTCTTCTTTCTTTCTTTCTTTCCTTCCTCCCTCCTTCCTTCCTTCCTCCTCCTCCTTCCTTCCTTCCTTCCTCTCTCTCCTCCTCCTCCTCCTCCTCCTCCTCCTCCTCTCTCCCTCCTTCCTTCCTTCCTCTCTCCCTCTTTCCTCCTCCTCCTTCCTTCCTTCCTCTCTCCCTCTCCTCCTCCTCCTTCCTTCCTCCTCCTCCTCCTTCCTTCCTTCCTTCCTCCTCCTTCCTTCCTTCCGCCCATCCATCTCTCCCTCCTCCTCCTTCCTCTCCTCCTCCTCCTCCCTCTCTCCTCCTTCCTTCCTTCCTCTCTCCCTCTTCCTACCTCTTTCCTCCTCCTCCTTCCTTCCTCCTCCTTCCTTCCTTCCTTCCTCCTCCTTCCTTCCTTCCGCCCATCCATCTCTCTCCTCCTCCTTCCTCCTCCTCCTTCTCCTCTCTCCTCCTTCCTTCCTTCCTCTCTCCCTCTTTCCTCCCTCCCTCCTTCCTCCCTCCCTCCCTCCTTCCTTCCTTCCTCCTTCCTTCCTTCCTTCCTTCCTTCCTTCCTTCCGCCCATCCATCTCTCTCCCTCCCTCCTCCCTCTCTCCTGCCTTCCTTCCTCCCTCCTTTCCTTCCTTCCTCTCTCCCTCTTTCCTCCCTCCCTCCTTCCTTCCTTCCTTCCTTCCTTCCTTCCTTCCTTCCTTCCTTCCTTCCTTCCTTCCTTCCTTTCCTCTCCCAGCTGTTTCTTCCAGGTCTCCAGAATGGAAGCTGTGGCCCTTCTGGAGCAGAACGAAAATTACGGCAACATGTTGTTGCGTCCCGGACAGGATGGGAAGAGTTTCTCGTTGACCGTTCGGCAGAAAGTGCATGGGTGAGTTTTATGTTTTTTTAAATTTACACACACACACACACACACAGAGAGAGAGAGAGAGAGAGAGAGAGAGAGAGAGAGAGAGAGAGAGAGAGAGAGAGTGTCCCAGCAATCCTAGGCAGTTCACGAACAACGAAACACTAAAATGCCCCAAATAAAGAACGTTTGGGTCTTTCAAGTTCTGGTTACTGGCAGTTCTCGACTTATGACTTACTTCCTGCCTTTCGGACGTCTACAGAGAGCGATGAGCTTAACCCACCACAGGTAGTCCTCAATTTACAACCGTTTGTTTAGTGACCATTCGAAGTTACAACGGCGCTGAAAAAAAGTGACTTACGGCCAGTTTTTCACACTTACGACTGTTGTAGCATCCCCATGGTCACACGATTTACCTTCAGAGGCTTGATATCTGACTCACATTTATGACGGTTGCAGTGTCCCGGGGTCACCCGATCCCCCTTTTGCGACCTTCGGACAAGCCAAGCCAATGGGGAAGCCAGATTCACTTAACAACGGTGTCCCTAATTTAACGACTGCAAGTGACTCGCTTAACAAATGTGTCAAGGGAAGTCGTAAAACGGGGCACAACTCCCTTAACAAATGTCTCACTTAACAACATAAATTTTGGCCACATAAATGGCGGTCGTTAAGTTGAGGACCGCCTGTATTTTCGCCTTCTGACCTTGGAAATGGCCTAAATGAAATCAGGCCCCCGGGGTGAAACTCAAGGGGGGACAGAATTCGAATTCCGTTTTGTGTTCTTTGCAGAGCCGTGAGCGTCAAGCACTATAAGATCAACGTGGTCGGTGGGGAATACATCATCGTTATGGAAAAGCCGGTAAGGGGGCCCGGAGGGTGACGGGGGTGGGGGGGGGGTGGAGGTGATGAAGGCAAACCAGGTTTTTAGAAAAGAAAGGGAGGGGAGAATAGACCTCGATCAGATAACTTTTTCAAGTTATTCCTTTAAAATATCTACTTTTGAAAATGGACAAGTTCCCCAGGTTACTAGATCTCATGCAAGTGGGGGAAAAATGTGAAGAGCTTGCATGTTCTCAGCTGGACTCTTGCAGCATTGGGCAAAACCTCATGGCTATAGGTGGGTTTTCCCCTTCCTTCCTTCCTTTCTTCTTCTCTATTCCCTTCCTTCCTTCCTCTTCCTCTTCTCCTTCTATGTTTCCATCCTTCCTTCCACCTTCTCTGTTCCTTTCCTCCCTTCCTCTTTTATTTCCTTCCGTCCACTTCTCCTTCCTTCCTTTCTTCCTTCCTCTTTATTTCCATCCTTCCTTCCTCCTTCTCTATTTCCTTCCTTTCTTCCTCCCCTACTTCTCCTTCTGCTTCCTTTTTTCCACCCTCCCTCCCTCTCTCCCTCCCTCCCTCTCTCCCTCCTTTCTTTCTTTCTTTCTTTCTTTCTTTCTTTCTTTCTTTCTTTCTTTCTTTCCTTCCTTCCTTCCTTCCTTCCTTCTTTCCTTCTTTCCTTCTCTATTTCCTTCCTTTCTTCCTCCCCTACTTCTCCTTCTCCTTCCTTCTTCCTCCTTCTTCCTCCTCCCTCCTCCTTTCTCTCTCTCTCTCTCTCTCCTTCCTTCCTCCTTCCTTCCTTTCTTCCTCCCTACTTCCCTTCCTTCCTCCTCCTCCCTCCTCCTCCCTCCTCCTCCTCTCTCCCTCCTTTCTTTCTTTCTTTCTTTCTTTCTTTCTTTCTTTCTTTCTTTCTTTCTTTCTTTCCTTCCTTCCTTCCTTCCTTCCTTCTTTCCTTCTTTCCTTCTCTATTTCCTTCCTTTCTTCCTCCCCTACTTCTCCTTCTCCTTCCTTCTTTCCTCCCTCCTTTCTCTCTCTCTCTCTCTCTCTTTCCTTCCTTCCTCTCTTTCCTTCCTTCTTTCCTCCTCCTTTCCTTCCTTCTTTCCTCCTCCTCCCTCCTCCTCCCTCCTCCTCCCTCCTCTCTCCCTCCTTTCTTTCTTTCTTTCTTTCTTTCTTTCTTTCTTTCTTTCTTTCTTTCTTTCCTTCCTTCCTTCCTTCCTTCCTTCCTTCCTTCTTTCCTTCTCTATTTCCTTCCTTTCTTCCTCCCCTACTTCTCCTTCCCCTTCCTTCTTTTCTCCCTTCTTTCCTCCCTCCCTTCCGTCTTTCTTTCCTTCCTTCCTTCCTTCCTTCCTTCCTTCCTTCCTTCCTTCCTTCCTTCCTTCTCTATTTCCTTCCTTTCTTCCTCCCCTACTTCTCCTTCTCCTTCCTTCTTTCCGCCCTTCTTTCCTCCTCCCTCCCTCCTTTCTCTCTCTCTCTCTCTCTCTCTTTCCTTCCTTCCTCTCTTTCCTTCCTTTCTTCCTCCCCTACTTCTCCTTCTCCTTCCTTCTTTCCTCCTTTCCTCCCTCCCTCCTTTCTCTCTCTCTCTCTCTT
Source organism: Ahaetulla prasina (assembly GCF_028640845.1). Taxonomy (NCBI): domain Eukaryota; kingdom Metazoa; phylum Chordata; class Lepidosauria; order Squamata; family Colubridae; genus Ahaetulla; species Ahaetulla prasina. The sequence goes on along the minus strand of NC_080539.1, from coordinate 372,575,917 downwards.
TCTTTCCTTCCTTCCTTCCTCTATTTCCTTCCTTTCTTTCTCCTCTACTTCCCCTTACTTCTTTCCTCCCTCCCTCCCTCCCTCCCTCCCGTCTGTCTGTCTGTCTGTCTGTCTTTCTTTCTTTCTTTCTTTCTTTCTTTCCTTCCTTCCTTCCTTCCTTCCTTCCTTCCTTCCTTCCTTCCTTCCTTCCTTCCTTCTTTCCTTCTCTATTTCCTTCCTTTTCTTCCTCCCCTACTTCTCCTTCCCCTTCCTTCTTTCCTCCCTTCTTTCCTCCCTCTCTCCCGTCTTTCCTTCCTTCCTTCCTTCCTTCCTTCCTTCCTTCCTTCCTTCCTTCCTTCCTTCCTTCCTTCCTTCCTTCCTTCCTTCTCTATTTCTTTCCTTTCTTCCTCTCCTACTTCTCCTTCTCCTTCCTTCTTTCCGCCCTTCTTTCCTCCCTCCCTCCCTCCCTCCTTTCTCTCTCTCTCTTTCTTTCTTTCCTTCCTTCCTCTATTTCCTTCCTTTCTTCCTCCCCTACTTCCCCTTACTTCTTTCCTCCCTCCCTCCCTCCTGTCTGTATGTCTGTCTGTCTGTCTGTCTGTCTTTCTTTCTTTCATTCATTCTTTTTTTCCTCCCTCCCTCCCTTCTTTTCTTCCTTCCTTCCTCCCTCCCTCCCTTCTCTATTTCTTTCCTTCTTTCCTTCCTTCCTTCTCCCATCCCCAGCCATCTGAACTCCTCAAAACTGCTGAGAGTTTTCAAATGTCTTTAAATTCCCCTGTTGCATTTAGAGTTTTTTCAGCTGACCTGAAAAGGCTTTCGCCCCCCTCTCCTTTCCCACGTTTTTCTCCCCTCTCAGAATTACTGCTCCTCCCTCATGGCCGTTCTTGACTTCTTCATCACCAAGACGAAGGGAATCTTGGTGCCACTGAGTGTGGAGAAGAGCTACGCCATGGCGCTGGGTAAGCCTCCCCCATATATCTAGAATTGTTTGGGGCACTGGAGAGAAAAAAGGGGAGAAATAGCAAGTGATCCTCGACTTACGACCACAACGGAGCCCCCAATTTCTGTTGCTTAAGCAAGACAGTTCAGTGAATCGGTGCCGTTGTTAAGTTAGTCACACGGTTGTTAAGTGAATCCAGATTCCGCATGGCCCTGTCAGACGGTCGCAAAAGGGGATCGTGTGACCCCGGGAACACTGCGACCGTCATAAATACGAACCACTTGCCATTCTTCTGAATTTTGATCACTTGACACCCCCCCCGGGGGGTGCGGCAAAAGTCGTAAGTGTGAAAAATGGCCCCAAGCCGGCTTTTTTTTCCCCAGTGCCGCTGTTAACTTGGAACGGTCGCTAAACAAACGATTGTAAGTCGGGGACTACCTGTAAGTCAAAAATGTGATCAGAAGTCAGAAGCGCCTCCCCATTTTCGACCGGGGTTTCTTTCTTTTTGCAGAGGTCATGGAGACGGATCAGGAAAGCGAGCAGAGCGTGTCGGGGTCCCTCTTGCAGACTGAAGACCCCCAACCACCTGGTAAAGGTGCTTTGATGCTTAATTCCGTGTCTGAATTCGCACCTGGATCATGGAAGAATCCGTTTTACTCCTTGCTTCAAATCGGCCCACGAATGTTATGACGCTTCCACAAAGTTTTCTTTGCCAAGAGATAGTTCTACACACCCATCACCCACCCACCCACCCACACACACACACACACGCACAAACACACACACACAAAACCACACAAACACCCTCACCCCCTCCCAAGTGACACAGCAAGCCGAGGGAGTTTAAGTCAAGCTATTCTCCAAAGCACCTGAGGGTAGAACAAGAAGCAATGGGTGGAAACTAATCAAGGAAAGAAGCAACTTAGAACTAAGGAGAAATTTCCTGACAGTTAGAACAATTAATAAGTAAAACGACTTGCCTTCAGAAGTTGTGAATGCTCCAACACTGGAAGTTTTTAAGAAAATGTTGGATAACCATCTGACTGAGATGGTGTAGGGTTTCCTGCCTGGGCAGGGGGTTGGACTAGAAGACCTCCAAGGTCCCTTCCAACTCTGATATTATTATTATTATTATTATTATTATTATTATTATTATTATTATTATTATTATTATTATGAACATCTGGCCTCCCTAGAGGTGGGGAAAGACCCCAATCTCTCTTGGGTCAAAAATTTTTATTTTTTATTTTGTCACAACAGTATACACAAACATAATATATAAGCAAAATATATGCAACAACTATATTAATTTGATATAATGAAAGGGAACAATAGGACAGGAACAGTAGGCACTTTTGTGCTCTTATGCACGCCCCTTATAGTCCTCTTAGGAATGGGGTGAGGTCAATAGTAGACAGTTTTTGGTTGAAGTTTTTGGGATTTTGAGAAGAGACCACAGAGTCAGGTAGTGTGTTCCAAGCGTTAAGAACTCTGTTACAGAAGTCATATTTTCTGCAGTCAAGATTGAAGCGGTTAACATTAAGTTTGAATCTATTGTTTGCTCTTGTATTGTTGCAATTGAAGCTGAAGTAGTCTTCGACAGGAAGGACATTGCAATAGATGATTCTGTGTGTTAAACACAGGTCATATCGGAGTCGGCGGAGTTCTAAGTTTTCTAATCCCAGGATTTCAAGTCTGGAGGTATAAGGTATTTTGTTGTTTTCAGAGGAGTGGAGAACTCTTCTTGTAAAATATTTCTGGATGCGTTCAATTGTATTGATGTCAGAAATGAGGTATGGGTTCCAGACAGGCGAGTTGTATTCAAGAATGGGTCTAGCAAATGTTTTGTATGCTCTGGTTAGTAGTGTAGAGTTTTTGGAAAAGAAGCTGCGTAAAATTAGGTTTACAACCCTTAGAGCCTTTTTTGCTATGTAGTTGCAGTGGGCTTTGGCACTTATCTGGCTCCACGGCCATCCATAGGGGTGGGGGGCGGCAGAGAGGACCCCAAAACAATGGGGCTGGCTAGTCGCTTGAAAGCCCCCCCCCCGACCTCGCTTGTAATAATCCAACACTAAATGGCTATCTAGGGATTTCCTTCCTCCACCTTTGGATGTTTTTAATTGTCATTATACATAATATAAGCTTGAAATGCTTATCCCTAATTTAATTTTTAGTTTCTCAGGTTAAGGATTTAGATGTTGTTTTCTTTATCGGTTGTGTTCTATCGTACCCTACCCTGGCGTGTTTTTTGAGGGAGATGGCTGGTTTAGAAATATGAAATATACATACTAGCACCAGCATTTAGACTTAAATACCGCTTCACGGTGCTTTACAGTCCTCTCAAAGCAGTTTACAGAGTCAGCATTTTGGCCCCCAATAATCTGGGTCCTCATTTTACCGACCCCAGAAGAAAGGATGGAAGGCTGAATCAAACTTGAGCCGGTCAGTATCGAACTCCTGGCAGTGGACAGAGTTTGTCTGCAATACTGGATTCTAACCACTGCACCATTACATTGAGATTGATGAGATGAATAGAATAGAATAGAATAGAATAGAATAGAATAGAATAGAATAGAATAGAATAGAATAGAATAGAATAGAATAGAATTTTATTGGCCAAGTGTGATTGGACACACAAGGAATTTGTCTTGGTGCATATGCTCTCAGTGTACATAAAAGAAAAGATACCTTCATCAAGGTACAACATTTACAACACAATTGATGATCAATATATCAATATAAATCATAAGGATTGCCAGCAACAAGTTATAGTCATACAGTCATAAGTGGAAAGAGATTGGTGATGGGAACTATGAAACGATTAATAGTAGTGCAGATTCAGTAAATAGTCTGACAGTGTTGAGGGAATTATTTGTTTAGCAGAGTGATGGCCTTCAGGAAAAAACTGTTCTTGTGTCTAGTTGTTCTGGTGTGCAGTGCTCTATAGCGTCGTTTTGAGGGTAGGAGTTGAAACAGTTTATGTCCAGGATGCGAGGATCTGCAAATATTTTCACGGCCCTCTTCTTGATTCGTGCAGTATACAGGTCCTCAATGGAAGGCAAGTTGGTAGCAATTATTTTTTCTGCAGTTCTAATTATCCTCTGAAGTCTGTGTTTTTCTTGTTGGGTTGCAGAACCGAACCAGACAGTTATAGAGGTGCAAATGACAGACTCAATAATTCCTCTGTAGAATTGGATCAGCAGCTCCTTGGGCAGTTTGAGCTTACTGAGTTGGCGCAGAAAGAACATTCTTTGTTGTCCTTTTTTAATGATGTTTTTGATGTTAGCTGTCCATTTGAGATCTTGCGATATGATAGAACCCAGAAATTTGAAGGCTTCTACTGTTGATACTGTGTTGTCAAGTATTGTGAGAGGTGGAAGTATGGAAGGGTTTTTCCTAAAGTCTACCACCATTTCTACGGTTTTGAGTGTGTTCAGTTCCAGATTGTTTTGGTTGCACCACAAGGCTAATCGTTCGACCTCTCGTCTATATGCGGATTCGTCATTGTCTCGAATGAGACCAATCACTGTTGTGTCATCTGCGAACTTCAGTAGCTTAACAGATGGATCATTAGAGATGCAGTCATTGGTATACAGAGAGAAGAGAAGTGGGGAGAGCACACAGCCTTGGGGGGGCCCTGTGCTAATTGTACAGGTATTTGATGTGATCTTGCTTAACTTCACCTGCTGCTTCCTGTTTGTTAGGAAGCTTGTGATCCACTTACAAACTTGTAGCTGGTTTAGCTTAGTTAGGAGAGTGTCTGGAATGATGGTATTGAATGCTGAGCTAAAGTCTACAAAAAGGATCCTTGCATAGGTCTTTGGAGACTCAAGATGTTGTAGGATGTAGTGCAGAGCCATATTAACAGCATCATCTGTTGATCTATTTGCTCGGTATGCAAATTGCAAGGGGTCTAACAGCGGATCCGTGATGGTTTTCAGGTAGGAAAGCACTAGCCTTTCAAAGGTTTTCATGACTACAGATGTTAAAGCAACTGGTCTGTAGTCATTCAGTTCCTTGATGGTGGTAGGTAGGTAGGTAGGTAGGTAGATAGATAGACAGACAGACACAGATACTGTAGATATTTATTTATTTTATTTTTTATTTTATTTGATTTTTATACCGCCCTTCTCCCGAAGGACTCAGGGCGGTGTACAGGCCTAATAAAACCGACAATACAATATACAGGTTTAAAATACGATTTAAAAAACTTATTAAATTAGCCCAGCAATTAAAATTTACCATACTAAAAAACCCCGTTTAAAATTAATAAATTCAACATTTAAAACCCAATTTAAGCCAGCCCCGCGCGAATAAAAAGATGAGTCTTGAGTTCGCGACGAAATGTCCGAAGGTCAGGTATTTGGCGTAAACCCGGGGGAAGCTCGTTCCAGAGTGTGGGGGCCCCCACAGAGAAGGCCCTGACTGAGAAAGAGAGAGAGAGAGAGAGAGAGATGATAAATAGATGATAGAGTTTGATAGATTGATGGGAGAGAGAGGGAGAGAGAGAGAGAGATACTGTAGATAGATAGATAGATAGATAGATAGATAGATAGATAGATAGATAGATAGATAGAGATAGATGATAGTTTGATAGATTGATGGAAGAGATAGATAGATAGATAGATAGATAGATAGATAGATAGATAGATAGATAGATAGATAGATAGATAGATAGATAGATAGATAGATAGAATTTGATTGATGGAAGAGAGAGAGAATTAAAATGATAGATGGTGGATGGATGGATAGATAGATGTAGGTTGATTGATAAATTTATACATAGATGGGAGGGAGAGACAGACAATTGATAGGCGGTAGATAGATGATGGATGGATGGATAGATAGACAGATAATAGACAGACAGACAGATAATGGATTGATCAGCTTGGCTGGAATCTCCCCATTAGAGGTTGTCCTCAATTTATGATCATAATTTAGCCCAACATTTCCATTGCCAAGTGAGACAGCTGTGAAGTGAGTTTTGCCCCATTTTACGACATTTCTTGCCACAGTCCTTAAATGAATCATGGCAGTTGTTAAAAATGATCCAGGCTTCCCTGACGAATTTGCTGGACCGAAGGTCGCAAAAGGGGAACCCATGACAACCAGGGACCCTGCAACCGTCACAAATCCGAACCGGTTGTCCAGTGTCCGAATTTTTGATCACGTGACCCCAGGGGGATGCTGGAGCGGTCTTAAGAGTGAAAAGCGGCCGTCTCAATGCCGCTGTCACTTCAAACGGTCGCTAAACGAATCGAGGGTCTCTCCATTTGCCTGCAGGCAAACTTGTGAAACAAAAGAGCGTCGAATCGCTGAATTCTTGGCCGTCCCCGCCTCCTCCATTGCCACCGATCGTGCCGATCCCGTTTCCGCGTCGGGCGTTAGCCCCCCAACCGATACATGTCTACGAGGAGGAAGACCCTCCGCAGAAGACGTACGTGAACAAAGAAGGTGAGTTGAGAAAGGCAGATCCTGCGAGTGATATTCAGGGGTGGGTCTGCTGGGGGTTCGCAGGGGTTCGGGAGAACCTCTAGCTAAGATTCTGTACAGTTTAGAGCAGGGGTCTCCAACCTTGGTCCCTTTAAGACTTGTGGACTTCAACTCCCAGAGTCCCTCAGGTTGGAGACCCCTGGATTAGAGAACCCCCATATCCCGCTTCTGACTGGCCCCGCCCACCCCACCCCTCTCCTCCCAGGAGTCCCCACGCGGCCCGTTTTAGATGCCGGTAAATGCAGGGCGCGTGCCGAGGCTCGAGGAGGGAGAAAAATGGGCCTACTGGAAGTGGCCTCCAGAGGGCCTCCAGAGCCTGGGGTTTGAGGAGAGCCTCCGGAGCCCTGGGGAGGGAAAAAATGTCGTTTCCCCCACCCCGCCGTGATGCAGGAGACTGACTAGGCCACGCCCACCACGCCCACGCCCACCCGGCAACTGGGCAGAGAACCCCTTTGCTAAAATTTTTTGAAGCCCACCCGTGAATTTCTCCAGCAGAACGACATCCCTGGCAGGTAGGCCAGGCTAGAAGTGAGAGCAATTTTAGAACACGGGCAGTTGCGATGGATGTGGAACAGAACTGTGAAATTTGGAATTTTTCACCTTTTGGAAATTTTAGGGTTTTTTGTTTTTTTTTAAATATGTTAACCTGTTTAATCGTTAAATTATTCTGATTTTTAGTGTTAATTTTATTGATTGGGTCGTACGCCACCCAGAGCCCTTCTCTTGAAAGAGGGGGGTGGTTAGGAAACGCGAAATATAAATATATAAAAAGAGTTTTTTGGTACTTCAAAGGCTGTTTCCTCTTCATATGGGCAAATCAGGGGTCTGGTTTTGGATTCCAAGGAGTCCTCGACTTACGACGGAATGTTTAGCAACATTCACAGCTGGAACAGGGGCTTTATGGCCCATAAAGCGCTTCCGGCTGTCATAAAACGGGGTCTGATTTGGGATTGTAGGTAGTCCTCGACTTATGGCCATTCATTTAATGGCCATTTGCAATTGGAATGGGGTCTTCATGGCCCATAGAGCAGGGGTCTCCAACCTTGATCCCTTTAAGACCTTTGGACTTTAACTCCCAGAGTTCCTCAGCCAGCTTTGCTGGCTGAGGGACTCTGGGAGTTGAAGTCCACAAGTCTTAAAGGGACCAAGGTTGGAGACCCCTGCCATAGAGCACTTCCGGCTGTCATAAAACGGGGTCTAATTTGGGATTGCAGGTAGTCCCTGATTTAGGACCGGTCATTTAATGACTATTTGCAACTGGAACAGGGTGCTGTAATAAATAATCCCCCAGGTCACATGACTACATTTCGGAACCTTGTCAACCTGTTTTCATTTACAATCAGTTGCCAAGCGCTTTGGGATCACATGATCATCCTTTGCGATTCCCCCCACCTGCCTCGGGCTTCCCCTGAAAGGCATTGGGGAAGACGGCAGGGAAGGTTCCAAACAGAGGAGATGTTGGATTTGAGGTTTTTATTTTTCCCCTCCAGCGGATTGAGGGGCAATCTGGTAAATCTGGTAAAATCCAGAAACCTGGTAAAAATGTTAAATTTTAGGACTCACGGCCCCAACTGAACCCAAAATTTTTGGTTGCTAAGTGAGACATTTGTTCAGTGAGTTCTTTCTTGCCACGGTTGATCAGCAAATTTGGCTTCCTCGCCTTGGAAGGGGATCGCGTGAACCCTGCGCACGGCGACCGTCATAAAAAGGAGCCAGTTGCCCGTTTGGATCACATGAGTTCGGGGATGCTGAGCGTGAAAAACGGTCCTGCATCCATTTTTTTTTCCAGGGCAATTGCCGCTTTGAACGGTCACTAAGCAAACCATTGTAAGTCGAGGACTATCTGGACTATTTTTTCAAAAAAAATAAATATATATATGAAATTTTCTGCCGTGAGAACTGAGGTATGTTTTCCCTACCTTTCCCCCTGGGACAGGTGCAGCGTGGGATCAACCCGGGGACCAGGAAGCGAGGTGGAAAGGGCCACCCCCGCCTGTTCGTGTACCTCCCAAGCCACCGAAGAAGCCACCGAAGCCAGGTATGGTGTTCTGTCCCCCCTCGCCTCCGTCCGAGCGATGGCTTAATTAGCCGGCACTATCAGCTCTGGCAGCAAACTAGCGAGCGTTTGCCAAGTGTCTCTGTTATCTCCCTTGACGCCGATGAGTCAACAAACAGAACTTCAGCTCTAGTCAAGCAATTGATTTGCCTGCTACGAAGAGGCACAGCAGCTCTTGCTGCCTTTATATCCTGTGGGGTGTGGCTCCATGACTCAGCACTTCCTAGGCCTGCCCCACCCCTGCTTCTATTGTTCCTGCCTCTCCTGCCTACGAAACCTAGGGTCCAGCCAGGCCTGATTGTCCTCAGCTGGGTCTGGGAGCATTGCCTGGGCAGGGGGAGATACAGGAGACAGAGGCCTCGTTATTTCTTCCACCTGGCCTGCCTCTGCAGCTGAGCCAGGGAAGCCGGCCCTGCAGAAGGGAGCCCTGACGGCCTTTCCCCCTCACTCTCTGGCAGGGGGCCCGGCTTGGGGGGCGCAGACACAACATATGGTTTGGGAATCTTGGGTCCTTGTGTCGAGACAATTATTGTCGGACAGCAACAAAAAACAACAAGCTAGTTCAGTCTCTCCCGCTGTGTTCAGTTCACAAGACGATGCTCAGGGGGCTGCATCCAATTCCAAAGGGCCTTGAGCTGTGAATCGTGGTCTCTTTCTAAAACAAAAACAAAAAAATGGATTCTAGTCCTCATGATTCTGCCATAGGAGCATTGGATGTTATGTGCTGAGGCAGGTAAAGGGCCAGTGGGCAGGATCACTTCTAAGGTTGAAGGAGGACTTAGGGGAGTGATGGCTGACCTTTTTGCCATCGCGTGCAAGGGGTCCAGGGGGGTTCACATGCGCGCATGCCCACACCCATAATACTATGTGCCCCGCCCCCAAGGAGGGGGCGCGCGACACCCCCCCACTCCCCTCCGCTCCCCCCCCCGCTTCCCCTGCTCCTGGCACGCAATAGGCCCATTTTTCTCTCTCACCTGGCTCCAGAGCCTCTCTAGGAGTCTGGGGAGGGCAAAAATGGCCTTCCGGTAGGACCGGAAGTTTGCAAACGGGCCATTTTCAGCTTCCGGAGGCAGGAAACAACCTGTTTCCCTACTTCTGGTGAGCTCAGAAGGCTCCAAAATCAGCTGGTCGGCGCACCTGAGCTCACATGCCCACTGATACGGCTACGCATGCCACAGGTTCGCCATCATGGACTTGGGGCCTAGGCAAATCTCTCTTCCTGGTGTTATATGCAGTTGGAATTTTGGGAAACGGTCAGTCCTCGGTTTACAACAGTTCATTTAGTGACCGTTCAACGTTACAGTTTAGGATAGGATAGGATCAGCGTTGAAATTCAGCTGGTTCTATTTGTCTTGGGCAAGCTGGTAGCGCCGGTGGCAGAAAGCTCCGCCCACCCGCTGGGATGTCATCACATCCCGTTTTTGACCCTCTGCGCCTGCGCAGAAGGCTCTGTGCATGTGTGGAGGAGGCACGCACGAGCGAGTGAGCAAGTGTGCTCACATTTGCGAACTGATAGCGTAGAATAGAGTAGAGTAGAGTAGAGTAGAGTAGAGTAGAATAGAATAGAATAGAATAGAATAGAATAGAATAGAATAGAATAGAATAGAATAGAATAGAATCACAGAGTTGGAAGGGACTTTGGAGGTCTTCTAGTCCAACCCCCTGCCCAGGCAGAAAACCCTACACCACTTCAGACAAATGGTTATCCAACATATTCTTAAAAGCTTCCAGTGCTGGAGCATTTACAACTTCTGGAGGCAAGTTGTTCCACTGATTAATTGTTCCCACTGTCAGGAAATTTCTCCTTAGTTCTAAGTTGCTTCTTTCTTTGATTAGTTTCCACCCATTGCTTCTTGTCCTGCCCTCAGGTGCTTTGGAGAACAGCCCGACTCCCTCTTCTTTGTGGCAGCCCCTGAGATATTGGAAGACTGCTATCATGTCTCCCCTAGTCCTTCTTTTCATCAAACTAGACATACCCAGTTCCTGCAACCGTTCATCATATGTTTTAGCCTCCAGTCCCCAAATCATCTTCGTTGCTCTTCTCTGCACTTTTTCTAGAGTTTCAACATCTCAACCTATGTTTTTTAATATTTTTTAAATCTCTTATTTTTTAAAATCTCTTAAAGGCAGCTTACTGGAGGGTAAATCTTTCCCCAGACATGCTATAACCTCCACCAGAGAGAAGACTCCGTTATTTAGAAGCACCACTGCTGGTAAGTTCATTTATTGTCCATAAATCCACTTACTGGATTCCATCAATATGTCATTAAATTTTCTGTTGTCTAGTGAGACATTTGTTAAGCGAATAACGGAGTTGTTATGTGAATCTGGCTCCCCCGTTGACTTTCCTTGTCAGGAGTTCGCAAAAGGGGATTGCGTGACCCCACCCCCAGGATGCTGTGACCGTCATAATAATAATAATAATAATAATAATAATAATAATAATAATAATAATAATAATAATAATAATAATAACAACAACAACAACAACAACAATAATAATAATAATAATTATTATTATTATTATTATTTCACCAGTTGCGCCCCTTCCTGGACCGGGATGCCCTATGCACGGTCACTCATGCTCTTGTAACCTCTCGCCTGGACTACTGCAATGCTCTCTACATGGGGCTCCCCTTGAAGAGCACCCAGAGACTCCAGTTGGTTCAGAATGCAGCTGCGCGGGTGACACCACTCCTGCGCAGGCTGCACTGGCTAACTGTGGTCTTTAGGGTGCACTTCAAGGTGCTGGTTACTACCTTTAAAGCGCTCCATGGCTTAGAATAGAATAGAATAGAATAGAATTTTTTTTTATTGGCCAAGTGTGATTGGACACACAAGGAATTTGTCTTGGTGCATATGCTCTCAGTGTACATAAGAGAAAAGATACGTTCATCAAGGTACAACATTTACAACACAATTGATGATCAATATATCAATGTAAATCATAAGGATTGCCAGCAACAAGTTATAGTCATACAGTCATAAGTGGAAAGAGATTGGTGATGGGAACTATGAAACGATTAATAGTAGTGCAGATTCAGTAAATAGTCTGACAGTGTTGAGGGAATTATTTGTTTAGCAGAGTGATGGCCTTCGGGAAAAAACTGTTCTTGTGTCTAGTTGTTCTGGTGTGCAGTGCTCTATAGCGTCGTTTTGAGGGTAGGAGTTGAAACAGTTTATGTCCAGGATGCGAGGGATCTGCAAATATTTTCACGGCCCTCTTCTTGATTCATGCAGTATACAGGTCCTCAATGGAAGGCAGGTTGGTAGCAATTATTTTTTCTGCAGTTCTAATTATCCTCTGAAGTCTGTGTTTTTCTTGTTGGGTTGCAGAACCGAACCAGACAGTTATAGAGGTGCAAATGACAGACTCAATAATTCCTCTGTAGAACTGGATCAGGAGCTCCTTGGGCAGTTTGAGCTTACCGGGTTACTTACGGGACCACCTACTGTTACCGGTTGCCTCCCACCAACCCATGCGCTCTCACAGAGAGGGACTCCTCAGGGTGCCGTCCGCCAAACAATGTCGGCTGGCGGCCCCCAGGGGGAGGGCCTTCTCTGTGGGGGCTCCCACACTCTGGAATGAACTTCCCACAGGACTACACCAACTGCCTGACCTTCGAACCTTTCGCCGCGAGCTGAAAACATATTTGTTCATTCGTGCAGGACTGGCATAGGATTTTAGATTTTACAGTTTTAATTTTAAAGGGGTTTTATTGTTTTAATTCATTTTAATTAGAGCCAAATTGAATAAGTTTTTTAAACAGTATTTTATCTTGTATTTATATTGCTGCTTGTTTTTATCTGGCTGTAAACCGCCCTGAGTCCCTAGGGAGAAGGGCGGTATAAAAAATCTAATTAAATAAATAAATAAAAATAAATAAATAAATAAATAAATAATAATAATAATAATAATATCAGAGTTGGAAGGGACCTTGGAGGTCTTCTAGTCCAACCCCCTGCCCAGGCAGGAAACCCTACACCATCTCAGACAAATGGCTATCCAACATTTTCTTAAAAATTTCCAGTGTTGGAGCATCCACAATTTCTGGAGGCAAATTGTTCCACTGATTAATTGTTCTAACTGTCAGGAAATTTCTCCTTAGTTCTAAGCTGCTTAGAACTAAGTCAGTCAGTCATACGAGTCAGTCACCAAGCGCCTGAATTTTGGATCGCATGACCGTGGGGAACGCAGCAACAATTGTAAGTGGGCCGGATAGCTCAGGCTGGTAAGGCCTGTTATTAAGAACACCGAAGCCTGCAATTATTGCAGGTTCAAGCCCGGCCCAAGGTTGACTCAGCCTTCCATCCTTTATAAGGTAGGTAAAATGAGGACCCAGATTGTTGGGGGGGCAATAAGTTGACTTTGTAAATATACTAATAGAATGAGACTATTGCCTTACACACTGTAAGCCGCCCTGAGTCTTCGGAGAAGGGCGGGATATAAATGTAAACAAAAAAAAAAAAAGTGTGACAAACACTCATAACTCACTTTTTTCCGGTGGCGTTGTAACTTTGAACGGTCACTAAACAGATGGTCGTAAGTGGGAAACTACCTGCAGGCATTTTTTTTAACTGGCAAATTGCAGTCACGTGGCTTTGGAATGGTGCAACCTATTAAAGGTAAGCTAACCCGTTTAATTTGTGGTCATGTGGCCGCAGGAGAGGCGACGTGACCGTTTTACAGCAACCTGCCCTGCTTTATGGGTGTTGTGGTCCATCAGCAGCCTACGGAGCTGGCAATGGAATCAGACAGCGATGAGGCTGAGGTGAGGCCAGGGCCTTCAGGAAGTGAGGTACGGACTCCAGAGCCTCCAGAGACTGATAGTAGTGAGGCAGAGGGACAGGAGGAGCCTGTTCCTAATTCATGCATGAGAAGAGCTGCCAGAAGGCAAGAGCAGCTCAAGCAGAAAGGACGACTCGGGAGTAAGGCCAAGAGATGATTGGCCCCTCCCATAAGGCTTAAAAAAGACCAGCAATGGCATTTGGGCTTTGCCGGAAAACAATGTTGGTAGCTTCGTCTTCTGCTTCGTCTTCTGCTTTGTCTACGTCTTGCATGACTTTTGAACGTTTGCCAAGAAAGGCCTTTGGCAGTTTGCCTAATTGGACCAAGGTTTGCGATAATACCGAGGAATTTGTGTTGGGAGGAATTTGTTTTAATTTGAGTTGAACGACGCTGGGAATGAAGTAATTCTCAGCTGTTCGAATAAAGTTTGTTAAGTTTTTTCACGGACTGAGTTTCCGACTACCTCCTTGGGCCTGGGTCACAACAACGGGGTTGTAAAACCCCTGTACGACAGTGGCTGTTGTAACTTTGGACAGTGGTAAGACGAGGGATTGTTAAGCAAGGACTCCCTTTAATTTCCAAACCTGGGTTTTGGTTTGTTTGTTTTTTTACTCTGCAGGCATGCTCTGGGTGTGAGTTGCTGACATGTTGTTTCTCTTTACAGAGATGACCGAAGAGCTCAAACGCAAACTTCAGGAACGAAGGGCCAGGATGGAGAATTAAAAGACGGTGGACATTTTGATTAAAGAATCAACCACGGTGACAAAAAAGAGACGAAATGGCTGAACTCCCAAGCAAATCTACCTCTGGATCCCTCTGGATCTGCTCTCTTGGGCGAGCCAGCGATCCTGTTTTGTGGGAGGATCCGATCGTTTAACGGATTGGATCGGAAAAACCCACCCTTGACCTGCCTTTGAGACCCTCCTTCGTAGCCATTGGCCGGGCTGCTGTGATGTCCACAGCCAAGCGCAGCTCCTACAGTTAAAAGTTAAGAGGGGAGTTGGAAGGGGATTTGAGGAGGATTCCTAAAAGCGGCATGAAGAAATAACCGATCAGTCTCGGATCCAGGAAATAATTAACCAGTGGAACGACTTGCCACCAGAAGTTGCAGCTGCTCCGTCACTGGAGGTTTTTAAAAAGAGATCGGACAACCGCTTGTCTGAAATGGTAGAGGGTCTCTGTCGTGTCCCACTCCTCCTCTGACAGCCGGGTCGGGGAAGTCCATATCAAGCGTGCCTCTGCAGCTTTGCCAAATTCCTGTCAGAGTTCTCAGGGCAGGCAGGAATCCAAGATGTGACTTCAGTAAACCAGATGAGACTTTGCTTGACTTAAGGAATGCCAAAAAGCAGATCCTTTATATAGGCCATGGGGTGTGGCTCCATGACTCAGCACTTATCCAGGCCTGCCCCTCCCTTCCTTTTGCTGACGTCGCCTCTCCATTCTCTGGAAGCGGGGATCTGTCCACCCTCCAGCTGCCGGCAATTCTAGCTCATGACTGGCTTCATACTCTTCATGTTCACATGCTGTGGGGGAGGGGCCCATCTGCTCTGTTTGTCCGGTCATGGTGCCAGGACTGGAGGCTGGAGGCATGTCAGGCCATTCGTCTTGCTCGGTCTGTCCGGGCATGGTGCCAGGACTGGGGTCTGGAGGCATGCCAGGACATTCTTTTGCACTATCAGCATCCGGCAGGAGACGAGAGGGGCCTGGCTGCGGAGAGGGGGGCGAGCGAGGCACAACAGTCTCCTTCCTGAGCAGGGGGGTTGGACTAGAAGACCTCCAAGGTCCCTTCCAGCTCTGTTATTCTGTTAAGGCTAACTGGGCACTTGAGAAGAGATCAGCAAGGGGAAAAAAAACATATGTTTGGGCAGGTACCATAATGAGACAGGGGCAATGAAGAGGGGCAGGGACCACAATTCTGCTTCCAAAGTTTGAGGGTGTAGGATGAAATTGCTCTAACAAATCAAGAGGTCTAGAAGATCAAGGGGAATTTACAGGACCCTTGGAATATTCTTGGATGGATGAACTTCACATTATTCCTGCAAAATTAAGCTTTTTGTCCCAGGGGTGAAATCTACATTTTTTTTGGCTACTGGTCCTGTGGGCGTGGCTTGGTGGGCGTGGCTTGGTGAGTGTGGGGTCATGTGACTGGGTGGGCGTGGCTATGCAACCATGTGACTGGGGGATCAAAAGACAGAAACTCACTAACAATGTCCTGCTGGAGCAGGGTTGGACTAAATGACCTCCAGGTCTCTTCCAGCCCTGGATTATCCTCTGAAGCTGCATCTAGTGCCAGGTTTGTACTCCTTCCTTCCTCTCCTTTTTCTTCCCTCCCTCCCTCCCTTTCTTTCTTTCTTTCTTTTTCTCTTTTCCTTCCTTCCTTCCTTCCTTCCTTTCCTTCCTTTCTTTCTTTCTTTCTTTCCTTTCTTACTTTCTTTCTTTTTTCTTTCTTTCCTTCCTTCCTTTCCTTCCTTCCTTTCTTTCTTTCTTTCTTTCTTTCTTTCTTTCTTTCTTTCTTTCTTTCTTTCTTCTTTCTTTCTTTCTTTCTTTCTTTCCTTCTTTCTTTCTTTCTCTTTCTTTCCTTCCTTCCTTCCTTCCTCCTCCTCCTCCTCCTCCTCCTCCTCCCTCCTTTCTCTCTCTCTCTCTCTCTCTCTCAAAAACGAACCCCCCCACCCCATTTTTTGCCTAGCAGGCTTCAGGGAAGCCTGCTGGGAGCAAAAATGGACACACACCCCCAATTTTTTGGCTAGCACCCAGCTGAGCCGCGCAATCATCAGAGGCTTTTTTTTTTAACTTTTAAAAGCATTTTTTTCAGCCGAAAAAAAAATGCTTTTAAAAGTTAAAAAAAACCCAACCCTCTGATGATCGCGCGGCTCAGCCGCGCATGGGGGGAGGGCAGGGATTTTTGCTACCGGTTCTCCGAACCACCCGCCTCCATCACTACCTGATCGGGCGATCCGGTCCGAACCGGGAGCATTTTCCCCCCAATCGCAGTCGCAAATCCAGGGCAACGCACCAACACACTTTTGTGTGACACGCCCCAGGAAGAAAGTCGAGTGACAAGGTGAACGCCAATCACTAGGTCGCAACGGAGAAGCAAAATGACCAATGTAGGATTAATTTACACACACACAGGCAACCATGATTTCAGCTAACTGGCTTCAAATGCTAGATTGCAAGCCTCTAAGTAAGACTCGGTTTATGCTTCGCGTATTGCATCCAGATTTGGTTGCAACGATATAAAAAAAGATGTTGACATGTTAAGGAAAGAGTGCAGAGAAGAGCAGCAAAGATGATTAGGGGCCTGGAGGCTAAAACCTATGAAGAACGGTTGTACTAAGTGGATATTGTCTAGTCAAGTAAAAAGAAAGACTAGGGGAGACGTGATAGCACTCTTCCAATATCTCAGGGGCTGCCACAAAGAAGAGGGAGTCAAGCTATTCTCCAAAGCAGGGGTCTCCAACCTTGGTCCCTTTAAGACTTGTGGACTTCAACTCCCAGAGTTCCTCAGCCAGCTTTGCTGGCTGAGGGACTCTGGGAGTTGAAGTCCACAAGTCTTAAAGGGACCAAGGTTGGAGACCTCTGCTCCAAAGCACCTGAAGGCAGGACAAGAAGCAATGGGTGGAAACTAATCGAGGAGAGAAGCAACCTCGGATTAAGGAGAAACGTTCGAACGGTGAGAACAATTAGTCGCTGGACTTCCGGTGGTTTCGTTTTCCCCGAGAAGGACGCCTGGAATGGCGTCCCGAACTGAGATTCTGTAAAAGCTGGTGAAACAGCGGGAGAACGGCTGTTAGCCAGCTTCAAAGCTTTTCTCTGGGTGAAAGAGATTAGCCAGAGCGGCTGGAGAGCGGAAGATTGCCCCAGGGGCTCTGCTTTCTTATGCAGAGTCTCGGAGGGCTGCCTGCATAACCCAGCCCCACTCCAGACTCGGCTCGATCCTGTTAATTAAGCAGGACAAGAGGAAAACGCCCACCTCTGCTCAATTGATTCCGTTTTGAATAACTTCAAGCAGACGGGGCAAATACAAGTGATCGATTACTGGGGAAGCAAGAAGAGAGCTGACTTCTACTCCTTTTTAAAAGGGGAAAACTTTTTCTCACTTGAACTTAGTGAAGGAAGAAATGGCGTCTGAAAGGAAGTGGATTGGAGGCTGCTTGTGAGAGAAAGCGAAGTTCGTCTTTGTGGATTTTAGCTGAATAGAAGCTTTCCAGAGGAGGCAAGGTGAAAGTTTTTATTTTACAACTTTAATTGGAGACTTTTTGAGACTTTGAGATTTACTAATTTTAATTAGAGACTTTACTTAAATTAAAATGGCTTCTAAGCCACCAAAAGCTCCCATGACGAGAAGGGGGTCTGAAACTAATTTAGAAGATATATTAAAGGAACAGAACAGAGTTTCTGAAGAGCGATTTA
Organism: Ahaetulla prasina; assembly: GCF_028640845.1. Classification (NCBI taxonomy): domain Eukaryota; kingdom Metazoa; phylum Chordata; class Lepidosauria; order Squamata; family Colubridae; genus Ahaetulla; species Ahaetulla prasina. Next base: position 372,558,250 of record NC_080539.1, on the reverse strand, counting down.
AAGAAATTATGAATAATATTCATGGTGTGAAGGATCAACTTAGGGAAGAAATTAAAGAGACTAATAAAAAAATTAGAGAAGATTTATTGATGGTTTTGCAAGGTTTGGCAAAAAGTTGGAAGTAGTGGAGGATAAAGTGGAAGTAATTAGTCAAGCAAATCAGTATTTGGATAATAAAGTTGGAGAGCTTCAAAATAAAGTGGATAAAAATGAGGATCATGTGGTGGTATTGCAATATAGAGCGTTGGAGAAGGCTTTGAGAATTAGGGGTCTTCAAGACCGAAGGAAGAAGACCTTAAAAAGTTATATCAGAAGCCTTAGCTGAAATGTTAGGCATGGACCCTCGAGAAGTTGATTTTCAAATTGATAAGGCATACAGGGTTAATTCTTGGGTAGCGAGGCAGAAAAAGCTCCCAAGAGATATTGTAATTTATTTTTTAACTTCTACAATAAGAAATCAGATTTTGCAAGCTACATACCAAAAGAAATTGCAAATAGCAGAACAGGAGGTGTTGGTTTTGAAAGAGATCCCTGCTAAAATGTTAAAGGATAGAAGGATTTTAGGTTTTTACACAAGAGCTTAAGAAGCATCAGATTCAATATAGATGGGAGGTTCCAATTGGTTTAACAGTATTTTTCAAGGCAGGAGATATCGAATTGATACTGAACTGAAAGCAAAGATTTTCTTTTAATGTATTGAAAGTGGATGTAGAAACAGTGGATAAAAGTCTTCAAGAGAAACAGAGTGGGAAGCTGAAACTGCACCTGTGATATCAGTCCTCAAGAACAATCTCAGGAACAAAGAGTGACAAGGGAGCTATTAGGCGTAAGGAGATGGAGGAACGACTTCAAAGACAAGAACGGATTCTACTACTGAAGCTGTGGGAGGAGCCAAGTCAAGAGTGAGGGTCTTCAGCTAATTGCTCAGAAGCTTCAAGAGGCCAGAGATGGCAAATAAATTTTGACATGGAATGTTAATGGTTTAAATTCAGCACAGAAAAGAAGAAAAATATTCCATTATTTGAAACAATTTAAAAATGATGTGATATGTTTGCAAGAGACACATATAAAATTATCAGATCAGAAATATTTGATTAATTCAAATTAGGTAAACATTTTGTTTCTTCTGCTCGAATAAGAAAAATGGTATAGTTATATATTTGAAGAAAAATATATCAAGTAAATTAATTGAAACGGACATTCAAGGAAGATATATTGCTATTGAATTGATTTTAGAAGGAAAAGACACTTGTGATTGGCATATATGCACCTAATCAACAACAAGAAAAATTTTATAAATTGTTACATGAAAAATTGACTTTTGGGACTATAAAACATTTATTATATTAGGGATTGGAATGGTGTAATGGACATTAGAAAAGATAAAAGAACTCTTTCTAAGAAAATTCCTATGCATGCAAAATTGCCTAAATCTTTTTGATTTGATGGAAGATTTTGAGTTGAAAGATATATGGAGAAGGCAGAATTTTTGATGATAGAGATTATACTTATTTTTCGGATAGGCATCAATCTTTTTCACGTATTGATTTTATATTAATTACCAATGACTTGCTTTCTAGGGTTAGGAAAACAAAGATATTTCCAAGGTGTTTAACTGATCATAGTCCGGTATGGATGGAGTTGCAATATGAAGGTGGAAGAAGATCATGGAGAATAAATGAAAATTTGTTTAGATATGAGGATAATGTAAATCAATGTAAAAAACAAATGAAAGAATTTTTGATTATAATTTGGGAAAGGAACTTGATAGAAATGGTGTGGGACGCGAGCAAGGCCTTTATGAGAGGAAATTGATATATATTAATAGTAGACAGAGGAGAAAACTACAAAAACAGCGTAGGGATTTAGAAGAGGAAATTCAGAGGAAACAACAATTATTGGTATATAATCCACATGATTTAAAAACTACTGAGGCGATAAAGATATTACAGAGTCAATTTAATATGTTAATGGCAGATCAGGTGGCAACCAATATACAATATGCTAAACATAATACTTTTTGTAATGCCAATAAATCAGGAGGTGGTTGGCTTATATGTTAAGGAAAAGACAGAAAGCACGTACTATTGAAGGAATTGAATACAAGGGTAAAGTGCGATTTCAACAGGATAAAATTAAAAAAGCTTTCTTGGAATATTATACAAATTTATATGCCAGAGATACAATATTGAATATGGATATTGATAAATATTTGAAAGAATATAAGGTTAAAGGTTTAACTAATGAACAAAGGGAAGAGTTGAATCGGCCTATAACTTCTGAGGAAATTATTTGGGTAATAAAGCAATTAAAAATAGGAAATCCCGGGCACAGATGGACTTACAGCAATATATTATAAAAGTTACAGGATGAGATAGTTGGTCCACTTATGGAGTTATTCAATCAGATATTGAGGGAGGAGGAGTACCACCATCATGGAGGACTACTTTTATTTCATTGATACCAAAAGAGGATCAGGATTGTACTAAGCCTGGGAATTATAGACCAATTTCACTCTTGAATAATGATTATAAGATTTTTGCAAAAATAATGGCAAATAGGTTAATGGAAATTGTACAACAAAGGATCCACACTGACCAGTCTGGTTTTATAAAAGGGAGACAAATGAGGAATAACGTTAGGCAGATAGTGAATATATTGGAATACTTGGAAAAGAAAAATCAGATTCCGGCAGCGTTTATATTCTTGGATGCAGAGAAAGCTTTTGATCGTTTGCATTGGGAATTTTATTTAAATTAACAGACAAAATGCAATTTGGAAATGGTTTTATACGAATACTTAGGGCAATTTATGGAGAGCAAACAGCTCAGATAATAATTAATGGTAGTTTGACAGATAGTTTTAAAATTGCGAAAGGAACAAGGCAGGGGTGTCCTTTATCACCTTTATTGTTTATTTTATCTTTGGAACCTTTATTGGATAAGATAAGAGAGTTAAGGAGATAGAGGTATTAGAATTAGAAGATATGAATATAAAGTCAGAGCATTTGCAGATGATTTGGTTGTTATGTTGACTCAGCCTATAAATTCGAGTGTATATTTGTTGGAAGTAATTAATCAATATGGAAGGGTCTCAGGGTTTAAAGTGAATCAAAATAAAACAAAAGTGTTAACCAAAAATATGATTAAGAACCAGAAAGAAAAACTAGAGGAAATAACAGGATTTGAAATTGTAAAAAAGGTTAAATATTTAGGAGTCTTTCTTACTTCATCAAATGGAAAATTGTATAAGAATAATTATGATGTGTTATGGAAAAAAATTCAGAAGGAAATGAATACTTGGAAAAAATTACAATTATCTTTGTTAGGGAGAATAGCAGCTATAAAAATGAATGTTTTGCCTAAATTCTTGTTCTTGTTTCAGATGATACCAATAATTAAGAAAGATAAAAATTTGGATGAATGGCAGATTGGAATTAATAAATTTATATGGGAAGGGAAAAAAGCGAGAGTCAAAATGAAAATAATGCAAGATACACGGGAAAGAGGAGGATTAAAAATGCCTAATTTAAAATTGTATTATGAAGCAGTTGTTCTTTCGGTATTAAGTGATTGGTTTAATTTGACGGAGGAAAGGATTTTGAATATAGAAGGTTATGATTTATTATATGGTTGGCATGCATATTTATTGTATGATAAGAAAGTAGATAAAGCTTTTAAGAATCATGTGTTGAGAATTTCTCTTCTGCGTGTCTGGAAAAAATATTATTATAAGTTAAATTACAAAATTCCTATATGGGCATGTCCTAGGCACGCAGTAGAGAATATAAATATAGAACAGGAACAAGAAATGATTACTTATAAAGATCTTTTATACAATGAGAGGAAAATTTACAACTAAAATCTTTGGATACATTAAAAGAAGAAGGGAGGAATTATACTTGGTTTCAATATGGACAGTTAAAGGCTAGATGGAAAGAAGATCAGAAAATTGGTATCATTCAAAATGAAGAAAATTTGGTTAAACAAATTAGAAATCAAACTCAGGGGCATATAAAGAGATTGTATACTGTGTTGATAGAAATAGATTCTGAAAGAGATTTAATAAAGGATTGTATGATAAAATGGGCACAGAATATTCAAGAACCAATAATGTTGGAAACATGGGTAAAAATTTGGGTTAGAAATGTTAAATTTACGCAAGCGCAGAATTTAAGGGAAAAATTTTATAAGATGTTTTATAGATGGCATTTAGATCCTAAGAAATTATCATGTATGTATCCAGATATGCAAGCGAAATGTTGGAGATGTAATTGTGATGATGCTACATATTTTCATGTATGGTGGACTTGTAAGAAAATTAAGTCTTTCTGGATAAGAATCTGGTGGATTATGCAGAATGTTTTGAAGAAGAAGATAAAGTTCCTACCGCAATTTTTCCTTTTGGGAATAACAACGGACTGTACAGTGATTGAGACTAAGTTGATTTTGAACTTAATAACAGCAGCACGACTGTTGATTGGACAATATTGGAAGAAAAAAGAATTACCCACAATAGAAGAATGGATATTGAAAGTTTCCAATTTGGCTGAGATGGCTAAAATCTCAGCCTTCTTGAAAGATAGTACTCAAGAAAAATATTTAAATGAATGGAAGAACTGGATTGATTATATTCAAAATAGATATCAGATTAAGAAATTTCGGATTGCTTTTGAATGAAGGATGTTATTTTTGATTTTAATGGAAGAAGTCAGGTTATGTGAGAGAGAAAGATTATAATTGTGTTAGATTTTAAAAATTTAATGTATGACTGTTTTGTTTAAGGAACTATACCTTGTGTTTGCTCCGGGAAGTCCGGGGGGGGGGAGGGGGGTTTAGGAGGGAGGGGGGGAGGGGGAAAAATTTAATTGTTGTAAAACTATTTTAATAAAAAAAAAAAAAGAACAATTAGTCGCTGGAACAACTTGCCACCAGAAGTTGCGGGTGCTCCAACACTTGGAGGTTTTTAAGAAAAGATTGGACAGCCATTTGCCTGAAGTGGCATCAGGTTGGACTAGAGAACCTTCAAGGTCCCTTCCAATAACTATTATTCCGTCGTTCTGTTATTCTATTCTCCAAAGGACCCGAAGGCAGGAGAAGAAACGACGGATGGAAACCCATCAAGGAGAGAAGCAACCTGGAATTTAGGAGAAATTAACTGACAATGATAACAATTAATCAGTGGAACGACTTGCCTCCAGAATTGGTGGGTGATCCAACACTGGAGGTTTTCGAGAAGAGACTGGACAGCTGTTTGACTGAAATGACAGAGGGTCTCCTGCTTGAGCAGGGGGTTGGACTAGAGGACCTCCAAGGTCCCTTCCGTTATTCTGTTATTCTGGAAATGGGACCCTTTGCCGCCTGTTCTTCCAGCAGAGGTTGACTCAGAAGTGTGCAAGAGAGAGCTAGCTGGGTTTTCCAGCTTTCTCTCGTCCTCTTCTTAACAACTGGAATTCAGTTAGTGACGGAAAGGTTGCAGGGTCCTGGTGGGTTTGTTTGAAATCAGTCAAATCGAATTATTTGAAAAGTGGGGAAGCCGCAATGGTCGGAAATGTGAAAAAACGACCCTAAGTCCCTTTTTTTCAGTGCTGCTGCGACTTCCAACGGTCACTAAATGAACTTGGTAAATCGCGGAGCGCCTGCACAAGGCCACTTTCCCGAAGTCTTAATTGTTCTAATAAATAAATAAAGCCCCATTCATCTGAAAACTTAATTTTTCCCACTGTGTTAATCCTACGAGCCCTCCATGGCCAGACTGTGTTGACTATCCCATGTGGCTGTTGTTTCCTGGAACACAATAAAAAGAAATATTTTCTGCTCTTCGTCCTTCTCTAGAAAGAGCTGAATACGGGCCACACGAGGTGCGTGTGCGGGGAGGGGCTGTTGTGATTTGCACACAGCAGGGGTAGTCAACCTTTTTATACCTACTGCCCACTTTTGTATCTCTGTTAGTAGTAAAATTTTCTAACCGCCCACCGGTTCCACAGTAATGCGCCGTGTATCGTCGTCTGCGCATGCCTCTCGCGCAGCGTGGATTGGATTTGGGGGGAGCACCGGCTACCAGCTCTGCTTGTCTGTTACAGCTGGGTGGTGTGGGGGGAGATGCGCGAGCTATTCTGGGACGAGGCTCTTTTGTTTGCGGTCGCACTATAGCGCCATTTAGTTTCACTTACGTAACGTGAACTAAACTTATGCGCGGGCGATACAAATAGTATATTTTCAGAAATTTAAATTCACGGGGAATTTTATGAAAACCTAATGAAAATGTTTTTACATAATGCTATGAATTTTTTTAAAAAAGTCAATTAAATTTAAAAAAAAAAAAGGAAAGTGCTTCAGTATCGGACAAAACCCCTACCGCCCACCATGAAAGCTGGAACGCCCACTAGTGGGCGGTAGGGAGCAGGTTGACTACCACTGGCACAGAGGTAGATTAGTTGGTTGGCTGGTGCAGTAATCATTTTTTTTTTTTTACATTTATATCCCGCCCTTCTCCGAAGACTCAGGGCGGCTTACATTGTGTTAAGCAATAGTCTTCATCCATTTTTATATTATATACAAAGTCAACTTATTTCCCCCAACAATCTGGGTCCTCATTTTACCTACCTTATAAAGGATGGAAGGCTGAGTCAACCTTGGACCTGGTGGGACTAGAACCTGCAGTAATTGCAGGCAGCTGTGTTTTAATAACAGGCTATCTTACAGCCTGAGCCACACCACGGCAATTTCAGGCAATGCTTTTCTATTTCCCCATCATAAAATTCCATTTTTAAAACTATGGATGTCTTGCAGTGCTGATTAGCGACCAAAGCAGTTTAGGGAAATAACCCCATTTGAGGGAAGAGAGGGAGGAATGGAGAGAGAGAGAGGGAAAGAAGGGAAGGAAGGAAGGAAGGAGGAGAGGGAGGGAGAAAAGGAAGGAAGAAGGAAGGAAGAAAGAAGGAAAGAAGGAGGGGAAGGCGAGAGAAAGGGAGGAGGAAGGGAGGGAAGGAGAAGGAAAGAAAGGGAGGAAGAAAGGGAGGGATGGATGGAGAGAGAGGGAGAGAAGGAAAGGAAGGAAGGAAAGGAGAAGGAAAAGGAGGGAGGGCGGAGGGAGGGAGAGAGAAAGGAAGAGAGGACGGAAGGAGGAAGAGAAGGAAAGAAGGGCAGGAAGAAAGGGAGGGAGGGAAGGAAGGACGGAGAGAAGAAAAGGAAGGGAGGAAGAAAAGGAGGGAGGGAGGGAGAGAAGGAAAAGGGAGGAAGAAAAGGAGGGAGGAACAGAAGGAGAGAAGGAAGGAAAGTGGAACGAGAGATGGAGAGAGGGAAAGAGGAGGGGAGAAAGGAAGGATAAAAAGAAGGGAGGATGGTAGGGGTAGGGAGGAAAAGAAAGGAAGGGAGAGGAAGAAAGAAAGGAGGAAATTAAGAGGGAGGGAGGAGAAGAAGGAGGAAAGAAAGAGGGAAGCGGGGCGGAGGAAGGAGAAAAGGAAAGAAAGAAAAAGAGGAAGGAAGAAAATTGAGAAAAAGAGGAAAGGAGAAAGAAGGAGGAAATGGAAAAAGGGGAAGAAAGGAAACGGGGGGGGGGGAGGAAGGAAATGGTGAAAGGAGGGATGGGGGTTTTAACCCTACTTTAATCATTTTGATCGACCAGCCTGAATTTTTAATCAACCGCGAACCTGGATATAAGGCTTTCCAAACCAGGAGAGGCACAATATACTCCCCTGTCCTGGACGGTTCAATCTCTGAGACATAAATATCAATATTTTTCATTCAGGGCACCCAAAAGAATCAATGAAAACCGAACAAACAAAGTTGTTTTATTCTTTTGGCCTTCACTGCCCACTCTCCATTATAAATCTATTAGCTCCAGTGACAAAAAACTCAGGGGTTACGTTATCAGGCTAGAAAGCGGGAGACCGTGAGTTCTAGTCCCGCCTCAGCCATGAAAGCCAATTGGGGGATTTGGGGCCAATCACCAGGAGATGGAGAGTTCTAGTCCCGCCTTAGGCAGGAAGGCTAACTGGATCTCTTTGGCCAATCACCAGGAGATGGGGAGTTCTAGTCCTGCCTTAGACATGAAATCCAGCTGGGTGATTTTGGGCCAATCGCCGGGAGAAGGTGAATTCTAGTCCCACCTAGAGCATGAAAACCATCTGGATGACTCTGAGCCAAGCACCAGGAGATGGAGAGTTCTAGTCCCGCCTCAGCCATGAAAGCCAATTGGGTGATTTTGGGTCAATCACCGGGAGAAGGTGAGTTCTAGTCCTGCCTTAGGCATGAAAGATGGCTGAGTGATTTGGGGCCAATCACCAGGAGATGGGGAGTTCTAGTCCTGCCTTAGGCTTGAAAGATGGCGGAGTGATTTGGGGCCAATCACCAGGAGAAGGTGAATTCTAGTTCCACCTAGAGCATGAAAACCATCTGGATGACTCTGAGCCAAGCACCAGGAGACGGAGAGTTCTAGTCCTGCAAATCTGGCTTCCCCGTTGACTTTGCTTGTCAGAGGTTCGGAAAAGGGGATCGCGGGACCCCGAGGGGACACTGCGACCGTCATAAACATGAGTCCGGTTGCCAAGCGGCCGAGTTTGGTGAAGTGACTTTTGCCTCATTTTAACGAGCTTTCTTGCCGCAGTTTGTTAAGTGAATCCCTGCTGTTGTTCGTAGCACACAGTTGTTAAGTGAACCTGGCTTTGATTTTCCTTGCCAGAAGGTTGCCAAAGGGAATCACGTGACCCTGAGACGACGCCACCGTCATAAATGCAGGTAATCCTCAATTTATGACAGTTCATTTAGTAACAGTAACAGAGGGGGAAGGGACCTTGGAGGTCATCTAGTTCAGTGGACTTCAACTCCCAGAATTCCTCAGCCCTTGTGGCCTTCAACTCCCAGAATTTGTCAGCCCTTGTGGACTTCAACTCCCAGAATTCCTCAGCCCTTGTGGACTTCAACTCCCAGAATTCCTCAGCCCTTGTGGACTTCAACTCCCAGAATTCCTCAGCCCTTGTGGACTTCAACTCCCAGAATTCCTCAGCCCTTGTGGACTTCAACTCCCAGAATTTGTCAGCCCTTGTGGACTTCAACTCCCAGAATTCCTCAACCCTTGTGGACTTCAACTCCCAGAATTTGTCAGCCCTTGTGGACTTCAACTCCCAGAATTCCTCAGCCCTTGTGGACTTCAACTCCCAGAATTCCTCAGCCCTTGTGGCCTTCAACTCCCAGAATTCCTCAGCCCTTGTGGACTTCAACTCCCAGAATTTGTCAGCCCTTGTGGACTTCAACTCCCAGAATTCCTCAGCCCTTGTGGACTTCAACTCCCAGAATTCCTCAGCCCTTGTGGACTTCAACTCCCAGAATTCCTCAGCCCTTGTGGCCTTCAACTCCCAGAATTCCTCAGCCCTTGTGGACTTCAACTTCCAGAATTCCTCAGCCCTTGTGGACTTCAACTCCCAGAATTCCTCAGCCCTTGTGGACTTCAACTCCCAGAATTCCTCAGCCCTTGTGGACTCCAACTCCCAGAATTCCTCAGCCCTTGTGGACTCCAACTCCCAGAATTCCTCAGCCCTTGTGGACTTCAACTCCCAGAATTCCTCAGCCCTTGTGGACTCCAACTCCCAGAATTTGTCAGCCCTTGTGGACTTCAACTCCCAGAATTCCTCAGCCCTTGTGGACTTCAACTCCCAGAATTCCTCAGCCCTTGTGGACTTCAACTCCCAGAATTCCTCAGCCAGCTTTGCTAAACTGGAGACTCAAACCACTGACCTTTCTGATCGATAAGCTTAGCGTCTTAGCCCCTGAGCCACCTAGAGAGCCACCGTTCGAAGTTACAACCCAAAAAGATGACATGACCATTTTTCACACTTACGACCATTACAGCAGCCCCCCCCCCAGTCACATGATCAAAATTCAAATGCTTTCGCAACTGACTCACCTTTATGACGGTGACACAGTGTCCCGGGCTGACGTGATCCTCTTTTGCGACCTTCTGACAAGCAAAGTCTACGGGGCATCCAGATTCACTTAACGACCGTGTCACGAATTTAACCGCTGCGATTGTGGCAAGAAATGCCATAAATGGGCTTAGATTCACTTAAGTGTTTCACTTAGCAACAGAAATGTTGGGGCTCAATTGTGGTTGTAAGCTGAGGACTGAATGTACGAACCAATTGCCAAGAATCTCAGCTTTGATCACCTGACCTTAAGGAGGCTGCAACAGTTGTTAAGTGTGAAAAATGGTCGTAAATCTCTTTTTTTTCAGTGGCCTTTTATTTTTTTATTTTATTTTTTTATTTTTATTTGCATTTATATCCCGCCCTTCTCCGAAGACTCAGGGTGGCTTACACTATGTCAAGCAATAGTCTTCATCCTATTTGTATATTTATATACAAAGTCAACTTATTGCCCCCAACAATCTGGCTCCTCATTTTACCTACCTTATAAAGGATGGAAGGCTGAGTCAACCTTGGGCCTAGTGGGGCTTGAACCTGCAGTAATTGCAAGCAGCTGCTGTTAATAACAGACTGTCTTACCAGTCTGAGCCACCAGAGGCCCTTTTAGTCACTAAACAAACAGTTGTAAGTTAAGGACTATCTGTAGTTGTGACTTTTTCTGCATCTAATATTTTTATTACTGTCTCTTAGTATTTCACCGCTTTATTGTTTTGTTATTGTGTTTGTATGTTATAATTGTGATTACAATAAAGTTATTTGCTTACTTACAGTACTGAACTGGACAACGCTATCAGATCTTGGAAGCTAAGCAACATTTGGCTGGGTTAGTCATGGGATGGGAGACATCAAGGAACGGCAGGCTTCCAAATCCCACTGTTCAAAGTCGGAAAAAACTTCATGGAACAAAACGACAAGCTCTTTTGATGGAGTTACCAAGGAAACAAGATGGGACGTTATCACCAAAAGCAGGGTTTCCCAACCTCGATCACTTTAAGACGCGTGGACTCCAACTCCCAGAATTCCCCCACTAACGGTTGCTAAATGGAACAGCGGTAAAGCGAAGTCTTATCGGTTGCCTTGATCAAAATGACGGAGAGTCTCAAAATATCTGCAAACTGATTATACGACAGCTTCTGATTTCCTTTCTAAGCAGCCTTTTATTCAGAAACACGAGGACTAGAATCTCAGTTTATTCGCGACTAGAATGTTTAGGGTTTTTTTTTTTAATTCTTGAGGACTAGAAACTTTTTTTATTTTTTTTGAGGATTAAAATCTTGAGTTTCTTCTTGAGGACTAGCATCTTAAGTTTATTCTTCCGGATAAAATCATGACTCGGAAAAAACCGGTTTTCTCCCCTCGAGGCCTTTTAGAACAAATAACCCAGCTTTCGCAAACCGGCAGCCAACATTGAGACAAATCCGTGGTATATAAATTGAAGCAACTTTTCCAAAATCCAGCAAAAAAAATAAAATAAAAAATATTATTATTATTTGGAATTGGGTCAGCCGTTCATTCTTAGCCCAGGCCAGATTGAAGAGCTTTGCAGACTCTCTGCAATGGGAGTGGCTTGCCTCTGTAATTCTGGGGGAAATTTTGGGGTGTGAGGTGGGTCGGCAAACCAGAGAATGCACAGTGCTTCTATTGTCCTTTTTTCTTTTTTTTTCAACCAACTTTTCATGCTACGCGAGAGCCGCCATCTCATCACCCCTCTGATGGCACCCGGAATTAAAGGGGGTTATCCCCCAGGATTAAAATCCATCAAGGGCAACATGTTTTTCCCCCAATCCCATCTAAATCATCTAACATCTTCCAGCTAAAAATCTTTTTTAAGTCTCCATGATGAGTGCTTAATGTGGTGGTGGAGGGTCTCCAAACTTGGGGCCATTTTAAAACTCATGGGACTTCAACTCCCAGAATTCCTCAGCCGGCCATGTTTGGGTTTGAAAGACACAATGATGGCTTCCTTGGCTTGGCCCAAGGAGCTGGTCTTACAAAGATTCCCTCTCTATGGTTTCCGTCCTGTAGGATGAATTATGGATCCAGGCACCTTAGAAGTCCCTGGTCCCATAGTTGGAAGATGGATCTTCACATCCCAGGACTGTTAGAGGAGGGGACCACTGATGGATCATGCTCTCCATGCTGGCCGGGGAATTCTGGGAGTTGAAGTCCATGAGGCTTAAGGTTCCCAAGTTCGAAGACCCCTGGGTCCAAAACCTGGAAGGAAAAAAAAAAGAAGAAGAAGATATATTGGTGTTTTGTTTTTTTGTTTTTTGTTTTTAAATAGAGTGGGGTCTGTGACCGTGAACGGACTGTCTCTCCGTCTTGGAAAGGAGGAACGTGACGGGTGTCACTAAGTGAGGCTGGTAGTGGAACTGCTAGTCGCGCTGTTGCGTTTCTGAAGGCATTTGACGGCGCTGGGAACTTGCAAACCGGAGTAGACGTGGAAGCTGCCGCACCACACCTGACCAGGAAAGAAAGAAAAACCGAAAATAAGCTTGGGGGGGGAAAAAATTTGCAACAGGTCCAAAGAATGATAGAAACTCAAGGGATCACAAGCAAAACAATGAGGCTGCTGTAAAACTCTAAAAAGTAAGGTGTCTGTCTGTCTGTCTTATCTATCTATTATCTATCTATCTATCATCTATCTATCTATCTATCTATCTATCGATCTATCTATCTATCATCTATCTACCTAGTCATCCATCCATCCATCCATCCATCCATCCATCCATCCATCCATCCATCCATCCATCTATCTATCTATCTATCTATCTATCTATCTATCTATCTATCTATCTATCTATCTAGTCATCCATCCATCCATCCATCCATCCATCTATCTATCTATCTCTTCCATCAATCTATCAAACTGTCATCTATCTTTCTATCTATCTCTATCTATTTTCTACAGTATCTGTCTGTCTGTCTGTCTTATCTATCTATCTATCTATCTATCTATCTATCTATCTATCTATCTATCTATCTATATCTATCTATCTCTTCCATCAATCTATCAAACTGTCATCTATCTTTTTTTTTTGCATTTATATCCCGCCCTTCTCCGAAGACTCAGGGCAGCTTACACTATGTTAGCAATAGTCTTCATTCTATTTGTATATTTATATACAAAGTCAACTTATTGTCCCCAACAATCTGGGTCATCATTTTACCTACCTTATAAAGGATGGAAAGCTGAGTCAACCTTGGGCCTGGTGGGACTTGAACCTGCAGTAATTGCAGGCAGCTGCTGTTAATAACAGACTGCATTAGCAGTCTGAGCTTCAGAGGCTCTATCTTTCTATCTATCTCTATCTATTTTCTACGGTATCTGTCTGTCTATCTATCTATCTATCTATCTATCTATCTATCTATCTATCTATCTATCTATCTATCTATCTATATCTTCCATCAATCTATCAAACTGTCATCTATCTATCTATCTATCTATCTATCTATCTATCTATCTATCTATCTATCTATCTATCTATCTATCTATCTCTATCTTCTACGGTATCTGTCTGTCTGTCTGTCTGTCTATCTATCTATCTATCTATCTATCTATCATCATTTAACGACCCCATAATCGCTTTTGGGGTGGAGTCTGGGCAATTGAATGGAGCTGAGTGTTTCCTGGCTGGATGCCCTTCCTGTCCCCAATGCAGAGTTTTGTTCAGCAGATATATTCACATTGTGCCCAGAGAGAGAAATATCTGCCTTTACCTAGGATCGAACTCAAAGCCTCCTGATTGTGAGGTGAGAGATCCACCTCTAGGCCACTGCACCCCTATACACACATATCTGTGTGTATGTATGTATGTATACATACACAAGTGCACTAAGATCCCCTGTCCCTTTGGAATCTCTGCAAGACGTAGGTCTGCCATTTTGACTTTTTTGACCTCCCTGTCATGGATGCTCCTCCTGAGTGATGCACTGATCTTCAGAGCTAAACCACTCTTGCTACATGTTTGTTTTGGGAGGGGGAAAAATGTGAATTTTGTATGGGTCCATAAGAGACGGGGAGAAAAGGGAACGTTTTGGACAATGCCGAAAAGATTCCTGCTGTTTTCCATGATTTTTTTTAGCCCTCCATTGAAAAGTGCAGTATTTTGATGGGGCTGATTATTGTTTATTTTGTTTTTTGGATGGCTGCTATGTAGGATCGATATATCCTTCCTTCCTTCCTTCCTTCCTTCCTTCCTCATCTTCCATCTTTCCTTTCTTCTCTCATCTTCCTTCCTTCCTTCCTTCCCTCCCTTCCCTTCCTTTCCCTTCCCTTCCTTCTCATCTTCCTTCTTTCCTTCTTTCCTTCCTTCCTTCCCTTCTCATCTTCCTTCTTCCCTTTCTTCTATCATCTTCCTTCCTTCCTTCTCATCTTCCTTCCCATCTTCCTTCTTTCCTTCCTTCCTTCCTCCCTCCCTCCCTTCTCCCACTTTTTCCTTCCTGATTTTGCTTTTTTTGTTTTTTGGATGGCTGCTTTGTAGGATCGATGTATCCTTCCTTCCTTCCTGCCTGCCCATCTTCCTTCCTCCCTCCCTCTCCCTTCCTTCCTTTTGTAGGAAGTAATTATGCATCCTTCCCCAGAGAATGAAATATTTTGGGGAGCATCAAAAGAGGCAGAATATTATATTTCTCCAAAGGAGAAATGGACAAACATGCTCTTAAAGACAGAAAGCAGCCCCAGCTTCCTGCATAGAAAAACAGTCCCCAGCAGATGCCTTAAGTCTTTAGAGATGGATAGTTTGTGTTTTTTTACTTTCTTTTTTCTTTCTTTCTTGTCTCTCTCTCTCTCTCTTTCTTTCCCTTTCTCTTTCCCTTTCTCTCTCTCACTCTTTCTTTCTTTCCCTTTCTCTCTCCTTCCTTCCTTCCTTCCTTCCTTCCTTCCTTCCTTCCTTCCTTCCTTCCTTCCTTCCTTCCTTCCTTTCTCTTTCCTTCCCTCCTGTCTTGCCACAAGGTGATTCTTCCGCCTTATTCTATTTTTAATTGCCTCATACTGTGGGATGCCCAGAGTCAGGATGGGCATTGGCCCGTTTATAAATTATTAATTTCATGAATTTAAATTTAACCAATTAAACCAAATTCAGTTATTAAATTACATTAAACTGCGTAAAATTAAAAATGAAATTAAACTGCATTATTCAACTAAATCAGGTTAAATTGAATTATTAAGTGAAACTCATTAAATTAATTAAATTTAATCAATGGAATTATTCAATTTAATCCATTTAAATGACATTAAATTATTCAATTAAATTAGGTAGACATTTGGAGAGAAGACAGAGATTTAACAATCCTCTTCAGATAACTGCAAGAAAGTCACATCAGAAAACGGTCTAATCCTTAGGGGTTCCAGAGACCAACAAATTTAAGATTTAAGTTTAGTAGATATTGCGGTTGAGTGAAAGAAAAACTTCTTAACAATAAGAGCAGTTTGTCTGGCTGGTGGAAACCCGATGGGATGTGTTTAAATACAGGCTGGGCCACCAACTGGGGTGGGGGGGTGTATTTTAATTTGGATCCCTGCACAACAGAGGGGGGTGGATTGGATGCCTTCAAGAGGGTCCCTCCCACTTCCAAGATTCTGTAATTCTACACTTCTAATTTCTCACCTAGCTGAATAATTATTGTGCTCGTAATCCAAGGCTGGTGTAGCATACTCTAGATTTAGATAAGGAAAAAGAAAAAAAGGAATATATTCTAATCCTTTGAGCCTAGATGTATATAATCAATAAACATAAATCAGCCATCGAGAGATGCTTTGCAGAGCGAGACAGGCGGCATATTAATTTAATAAATTAATAAATATAAATCAGGCCCCCTCAGAGTCGGTTTGCAGAGCGAGACAGGCGGCATATCAGTTTAAATCAGTTTTTTAACAGTTGTTTTAATTATTGTGTATGCCTGTATTTTATCTGCCTGTTCACCGCCCTGAGTCCTTCGGGAGAAGGGCGGTATACAAATTAAATTATTATTATTATTATTATTATTATTATTATTATTATTATTATTATTATTATTATTATTATTATTATTATTAATTTAATTTAATTTAATAAATTAATTAATTTATGGTGGGGTATGTGGTCCTGTCACTTTGTCCTGCATAATTCAACTTCCTCGATCCAATCCAAGAAATTTATTTCTTTTAAGTACTTCAATAAGATCTCAGCTTTTCCCGTCCTCCTGCAAAATCCCATCATTTTCACAAGTATTTCAAAAATCTTCATCACATGTTAGAAACATCCACAAGTTTCTTCTCCGCCACCACTTCCGAATCTCTTACCATAAAGGCCGGGAGAACCGGTTGAGTAAATTTGGCCCGGAACGTGTGAAGTAACTGTTTGGTTTTGGCGTTGTAGAACGAGAGAAATCCTGCAAAAGGAGGAAAAGGGGAAAAAAAGGAGGGCTCTTGAGGGATGAGGGAAAGGAGAGAATGTGGACAAGAAGAAGTAGAAGGGGGACCACAAAATTTATCTATCCCAGTCTGACAGGGAAAATTTGGGAAAGTCCGCCCGCCACCCCTCCAAAAAAAACCTCCAGTTATTACGCCTTCCTGGCGTTTCTACAGGCAGTCCTCGACTTATGGCCAGCATCGGAACCAGAATTCCCTTCGCTAAGCAAGGGGGTGGTTACCGAGTGAGTTGTGTGCCCAGTTTGGCAAGCCAGGAACAACGGTTGTTAAGTGAATCGGCGACTTTGATGGTCGCAAGCGTGAAAATCGGTCCTAAGTCACTTTAAACGGTCGCTAAACGAAACAGTTTGTACGCTCGGGATTAGCAGCCTCCCTGCCCGGGAGGCAAAGAAATGACAGTAGCGTTCTAAGATAGACTGCTCCTCCACAGGGAAGCTCCGTTTGGCTAGCCAAAGCTCTACCAAATAGCCACGCCCAGAGTCCTGACTGGCCACGCCCATCATGGAAACCCATTAGGGAAGAGGCAAGCCCCTCCCCTCCCCACCCATGACCTCATATCAAAGGGGCGGAGTCAAAACCATCAAGATGCTAAATACGTGCGCACTCTCCAAGCCCCTCCCCTTTCTACCTGTAGTCTGTTTAAATACAGGTAATCCTCAACTTATGACCAGAATTGAGGCCACCATTTCTGTTATTAAGTGAGGCCTTTGTTCAGTGAGTTTTGCCCCATTTTGCAACCTTTCTAGCCACAGTTGTTAAGTGAAACATTGCAGGTGAACTTGGGTTGCTAAGTGAATCTGGCTTCCCCAGAACGTCACAAAAGGGGATCACACTGCGACCGTCATAAATGTGAGTCAGTTTTCAAGCCTCCGAATGTAAATCACACAACCATGGGGATGCTGAAACGGTCACAAGGGTGAAAAACGGTCGTAACTCGCTTTTTTTTCAGCGCCGTGGTAACCTCCAACGGTCACTAAGTGAACCATTGCAAGTCGAGGACTACCCGTATATTTTTCATCATGGCTATTTGGGCCCCTCCCATTGCTGGAGAACCATTTTGTGAGTGTGCCAATAATTCGGCATCCGTTCTTGCCCCGCTGTTTTCGGAAACCATACTGGGGAAAAGAGAAAGCGATGGAAATGGATCAAATTACTTGGGGAGGGGGAAGCCGGACCACCCTTGACCCTTGACCCCATTTCCCAGACCATCCCCAAATTCAGCCAATAGGATTCAGTGGCCAATTTTCAATTTGCCCCTAAAACTAAGTGCGGGGGTGGGGGAGTCATAGCACCCCTGAAAGATTCTTCATCCCTCTTCAAAACTTCTAAATCGGGGGGAAACGGTCAAAAAAGTCAAAATGTCCTTCACATGTAAGGATAGGCCTTTAATCACCCCATTGGGTTGGCCATCTTGACTTTTTTGACCCCATCCGGGGGTGGTTCTTTTTTTAAAACCCTCCAGACCAGAATAGCCATTTTCTACCCTATCCTGATCCCCAAAGCAGGGGTCAAGAAGTTGTCTTCTGAAATTATTATTATTATTGTTGTTGATGTTATTGTTGTTATACTTTTATTCATCAAACATGAAACTCAGTCATAATAATAATAACAATAATTTCAGAAGACATTATATTATTATTATCTATTTTATTCATTAAAATGAAGCTCAGTCATAATCATAATAATAATTTCAGAAGACATTATTATTATTATTATTTTATTCATTAAACATGAAACTCATAACAACAATTTCAGAAGACAATGTATCACAAATATCGTTGACTGCCAGCATCCTAGGTATCAACCAAGTATCTTAATAATAATAATAATAATAATAATAATAATAATAATAATAATAATAATAATAATAATAGCAACAATTATTATTAATTATAATTAATAATAATAATTGTTAATAATTATCAATTATTATTATAATCATCTTTATTCATTAAAAATGAAACTGTTCAGTTGACTGGGTTTCATGTTTAATGAATAAAGATGATAATAATAAATAAGTGATAATAATTATTAATTAAATTTTTATTCATTCAGAATAATAATTAAATAATAATAGCAACAACAATTATTATTATTAATTATAATTAATAATAATTGTTAATAATTATCAATTATTATTATAATCATCTTTATTCATTAAAAATGAAACTGTTCAGTTGGCAATAATAATAAGTGATAATAATTATTAATTAAATTTTTATTCATTCAGAATAATAATAATAATAATAATAATAATAATAATAATAATAATAATAATAATAATATAATTTCAATTTATTTGCCGTACATCTCGTCATAAGAAATTACCTTCGTGAAAATTGCAATAGACGCCTAGAATATCCGGAACTGGGATGTCCAAGATTTTGGCCTTGTTGTTGTGTTTAGCTGTGAAGCTGACCTGCAGCCAGTTATTCAGATGAAGGCACCAGGAAGAAGAAGTTTTGCCCAGCTGGTCAAACTTGCCCAAAGTCCGATAAGCCACGCCCACCGCAAAGGCCTTGCTGTCCCGGTCGTAGCGCACCTCCCAGTAGTGGTCACCGCTGTCAATCAAGGTGTCCCCTGCCACGGGAAGAGTTATCGAGCCCTTGGATTGGTTGATAAATCTGTTCGCTTGCTTTACATTGGCTAAAATCAATGCGTTTCTCAAGCTCAGGGACTTTAAGAGATATGGACTTCGACTCCCAGAATTCCCTAGCCAGCCATGACTGGGGAATTCTGGGAGTTGAAGTCCATGCTTTCTAAAGTCGCTGATCTTGAGAAACTGGCTAAAATAAACCTATGGTAAACCTGGTTGTTTAATTCAGTGTTCCTTAACCTTGGCAACTTTAAGATGGGTGGACTTCAACTCCCAGAATGCTCAGCCAGTGTTTGTAGACTTCAACTCCCAGAATATTCGTTCACAAGACCCCCTCTGGGAAGTTCCCCCTGCCCACCTTGAAGAATGAAATATTGGGGGGAATTTTAAAAGAGGCAGAATATTATATTTCCCCTAAAGGAGAAATGGAAGAACATGTTCTTAAAAGGCAGAAAGCAGGGCCACCCTATTGTTGTATTTTTAAATTTATATTTTATATTTCTAAATTTTATATGAATTTTAATGGGTTTTTAGAATTTTAAATGTTTTAAAGTTTTTCGGCCAATTGTATAATAAGTTTTTCAATTTTGTTTTAATTGTATATTGTATTGTTTGGGTTTTTATTCTGGCTGTACACCGCCCTGAGTCCTTCGGGAGAAGGGCGGTATAGAAATCTAATAAATAATAATAATAATAATAATAATAAAAAAAGCAGGTTCAGTCAGTCTTCCTGGAAAACAGCTCAAGCAGAATCCTTAAATCTTTATTTTGTACCCATTAAGAAAGCAGGGCCACCCTATTCCTAAACAAAACACCTTCAGCCACAGCTCCCACAGAAGGGTGGAGCTGATGGGATTAAAATGTGGAAAAATAAAGACGCCTAAAATCTACATTCCCTCCATCCAGCTCCAAGGACAGGGCATGATCTCCCAGCCACGCTGGGAGTCAGGCAACAATAATTAGAATTATTCTCTAATTCAAGCACAGGTCAAAGCGTCATATTAGGCCGGAAGCTTCTGTGCTGCCACTTTCTCATGTGTGGGAAAGTAGGAGGGGGGGGGGATTTAGTAGAGGGGTTGTCTTTAGACATAACAACATTCTTCCTGTCGGTCAAGGTCAGGCCGAGCCTGCATCTGGAGAAGGAATGGTCGGAGTGCTGTCTCGAGATGGGACGGTTGGCGATTGGAGCATGTGATCGACTGCGGAGTCAGGGGATGGTTTGGGGTTGTTGTTTTTTATTTACTGAGGGAAAACCCGGATCGCTCAGATTCGGGGTTTCCCAGATGTGCCACTTTACCTATCCTAGTAAATAGAACTTTGAAAGATGCTTGCTTTGGAGTTTTTACTTAGAGTTGAGGGTTTTTTTCTGGAACGCTGACACAAAGTACATTTCACAACAAAGAGGCACCTCAATCACAAAGCCACAGAAAGGGTTTATAAAAGCTCATCTATCTCAACCCTCATTTTGTCAGCCACCCCAGAAACCTGCTGCTGTCACTGAAGTTTCCAGCTTCTCAGTAAACAGAGACCTCCTTACCGGCAGCTTGCCTACCATTTTATTTCCTGTGCCTTCCTCCCTGGACCAGTTTTGTCTTCTAACACCCCCCAAGATGACTCAGGATACTGACGAGATCCTTACCTAACACCGTGTAGGATTCAGCGGTGAATCGGTCTCTCCCTCCGCGGCCTGTCGGCATCCTTTTCGGGGACTGGACACACCTGTGGATGAGAAAAACCCAGAGGTCCTGAGACCCCCATTCAAGAGTGGGCGACAATGAGGGGCGGGGAATTGCACCCCAACCCAACTTTGAACGGTCACTAAAGGAACTGTTGTAAGTTGAGGACGACCTGCATTGATTTTATGGCAGGATTTATCAGCCTAGCTTGAGAATGACATAAAGCAATCCAGCCGAAGTTCAATTTTTTATCTGTTCCCACGACAGAGACAGAATCTTGCCAGAGTTAAGTTACACAGGTAGTCCTCGACGTACAACCGTTCGTTCAAAGGTATACAGACAGTACTGAAAATGTGACTTAAGACGGTTTTTCACACTTTATGGCCATTGCAGCATCTCCTTTAGTCACATGATCAAATTTCAGGCTGACCAAATGAAGAAATAACCCAGCGAAACCGAGCAAAGGTATTATTACCTGGCTGGAGAATTAACCGGGGAGGCGGTTCGGCCCTTCCCGTCCTTTTCTCGCGCTTTCATGTCTTGTACCTTCCCACCCATGGCGTCCCATTCCACACTCAGGTCTTCCACCTTGAGATTCAGGTGGCTGGTGCTGCCATCCAGGCGGTACATGAAGGCTGGGAAGAGGAGAAAGACGGTTCCATGTTCACATCTAAGTCCCTCCCTCCCTCCTTTTTTCTTCCCTTCCCTTCCCTTCATCTTTCTTCTTCTCCTCTCCCGTTCTTAATTTCTCCTCTCATTTCCTTCCTTCTTTCTTTCCTTCCTTCCCTCTCCCTCCCTCCCTTTTCCTTCCCTTCCCTTCCCCTTTCCTTCCTCTCAACTCCCGCTCTTAATTTCTCCTCTCATTTCCTTCTTTCCTTCCTTCCCTCTCTCCCCCTTCCTTCCTTCCTTCCTTCCTTCCTTCCTTCCTTCCTTCCTTCCTTCCCTCCCTCTTTCCTTCCCTTCCCTTCCCTTCATCTTTCCCTCCTCTCCCCTCCCGCTCTTAATTTCTTCTCTCATTTCCTTCCTTCTTTCCTTCCTTCCCTCTCTCCCCCTTCCTTCCTTCCCTTCCCTTCCCCTTTCCTTCCTCTCAACTCCCCCCCTTAATTTCTCCTCTCATTTCCTTCTTTCCTTCCTTCCTCTCTCCCCTTCCTTCCTTCCTTCCTTCCTTCCTTCCTTCCTTCCTTCTTCCTTCCTTCCTCTTCCTTCCTTCCTTCCTTCATCTTTCCCTCCTCTCCCCTCCCGCTCTTAATTTCTTCTCTCATTTCCTTCCTTCTTTCCTTCCTTCCCTCTCTCACCCTTCCTTCCTCTTTCCTTTCCTTCTCTTCGTCTTTCCCTCTTCTCCTCTCCCCTCCAACTCTAAATTTCTCCTCCCATTTCCTTTTTTCCCTCCTTCCCTCTCTCCCCATCCATCCCTCCATCCCTCCCTTCCTTCCTTCCTTTCCTCCCTTCCTTCCTTTCCTTTCCTTCCCTGTTCCCTTCCTCTTTCCCTCCTCTCCCCTCCCGCTCTTAATTTCTCCTCTCATTTCTTTCCTTACTTCCTTACTTCCTTCCCACTCTCCCCATCCCTTCCTTCCTTCCCTTCTTCCTCCTCTCCCCTCCCATTCCTAATTTCTCCCTCCCTTCCTTCTTTCCCAATCTTGATCCAAGATCCCCAGATCGTTTCTGGTTTAATGACCGCAGAGATCACTGAACAACCTGAACCACGGGCACATACTGAGGACTAGCTGTATAGCCAATATTTATAAAATAGTATTAGCCTTTCTGTGGATTTCCTAGACTGCTCTACTTACTGGGAGGGACAATTTCCTGCCACGCACAACGTCACTGATCAACGAAGTCAAGTATCCAGCCCAACCCTCATTCTCCTTTCCTCTTGGCATTGTTCAAGTTCAACCCAGGCCTTTAGCTGAGGCTTTGATCCCCCAGATGCAGCTGCCATTTTGACTTTTTTGACCTTTGCTCCAGTCCAGAGGCTCCTGAGTTTAACATTATTGGGATCACAAACCTGGATTCCCCCTAAATCCAAACTAGGAAACCACAAACACTGGAACTGGAACTGGAACTTTCCAATCCTGGCTAATCTTTAATGTGGGCTGGAAATCCACGTTTCCACCCCCCACCTATGCATAAAGCACCTCTTGGGGTCACTCACCTCTTGTTTCCAAAGTGACCGGCTCTGAAAACTCTCCGGCCACAGCTTTGTTGCAGGCTTTGACTCGAAAATTCATGTATTTCATGTCAAATTTCAACCCTGTAGAGATGGAACAGCAAAGAGGAAGTGAAGGGAACTTCATATTTATCTATGTCAGCCATCGTATAGGGCAGGGGTCTCCAACCTTGGCAACTTTAAGCCTGGAGGACTTCAACTCCCAGAATGCCCCAGCCAGCTTTGCTGGCTGGGGCATTCTGGGAGTTGAAGTCCTCCAGGCTTAAAGTTGCCAAGGTTGGAGACCCCTGGTATAGGGTCTCCTGCTTGAGCACGGGGCTGGAGCTAGAAGACCTCCGAGTTCTCTTCCAGCGCTATTCTGGATTGAGTGATATCATTGTGGTTTGTGCAAAGTGTCGTCGTAATCAGTGGTGGGATTCAAACCATTTAACAACCGGTTCGCTGCCCTAATGAGCGGCTGGGTGGGCGTGGCCATGGTGGGCGTAGCCAGGGGGGTATGACAGGCAGCACTCGGCCTCCTGCATCCCCCCCCAGGGAACGAAAATAGGTCACAGAGGAGGGGCATCCCCCCGCAACCTGTTTTGGGCCTAGTAGGCCTTCCTGCACTTACCTGGGAGCCAAAAACAGGGCACGTCCTGGAAGGGGAGGGGAGGGGCCAGCCAGCAATTTAACAATCGGTTCACCCGAATTGCCCCGAACCGGCTGAATCCCACCATTGATCGTAATGAGCACGACATCATCATGGTTTGTTGGCACCTTTTCAGCATTCTCAGACGTGGTGTGAATTCCAAATCCCTCAGTCGGGATAGCGGGCAAGATAGTCACCCACCCCCGTAAGAATAGAATTTTATTTTTTATTGGCCAAGTGTGATTGGACACACAAGGAATTTGTCTTGGTGCATATGCTCTCAGTGTACATAAAAGAAAAGATACGTTCATCAAGGTACAACATTTACAACACAATTGATGATCAATATATCAATATAAATCATAAGGATTGCCAGCAACAAGTTATAGTCATACAGTCATAAGTGGAAAGAGATTGGTGATGGGAACTATGAAACGATTAATAGTAGTGCAGATTCAGTAAATAGTCTGACAGTGTTGAGGGAATTATTTGTTTAGCAGAGTGATGGCCTTCGGGAAAAAACTGTTCTTGTGTCTAGTTGTTCTGGTGTGCAGTGCTCTATAGCGTCGTTTTGAGGGTAGGAGTTGAAACAGTTTATTTCCAGGATAAGAGGTAGCCTGTTTGACCTCCCCCAGGTAGGAAACTTTGAACCCAGCTCTTGTGTCCCAACCTGCTCAGCCTTACCGGACAGCGTATACTCGGTTTGTCTGATCCCTTCAATCACCATCCAGGGATGGTCTTCCTTGACTCGTGGAGGCCCTTCAAAGTTGGTCTTGCGATATTCCATCACGTAATGGTCGATTTTGCTATCTTCATCCGGCATTTTCCAAACAAGTGTTACGCAGTTGTCGGCCACCAACGACTCAGCCATATCTATCTCAGGGGCGCTGGGAACTACGTTTCAAATCGGGGAGATTAAAAGAAAGGATTCGCAATCAGGATTCTCGTTTTCGGCCTCACCAGGGACTAGCCCCTTTCCCCAGGAGATTCAATTGCCTCTTCAAGTTCTTCATCAGTCCCTCAAGATAGAGGCAATGAGGATTTTTGAAAATTATTAAGTGTCCCCCATAGCTTTAATAAACATGTGCTAATTTAGTTTAAAAATTATTAAAGGCCATAATGGGAAAATTGTATTTTGAAGTTTTTTGGGGGGGGGAGTTCAATTCAATTTTAATTCATTCCATTTTTATTTCCCCCAGTTTTTGAAGAAGTTGATTTAATACCTGGAGACCTTTAAAGTAGTGTTTTTCAAACTTGGCTACTTTAAGATCTGTGGACTTCAGTTCCCAGGATTCCCCTTCCCAGCCACCATGCTAGATGGGGAATTCTGGGAGTTGAAATCCACAGATACTGGTTAGGGCAGGGGTCTGCAAACTTGGCTCCTTTAAGACTTGTGGACTTCAACTCCCAGAGTTAAAAGGCACTTGGCTACTAACCAGGAGCCGGTGAGTTGTAAACCCACTTTAGGCCTGAAAACTTGCTGGGTGACTTTGGACCAACCACCAGGAGACTGTGAGTTCTAGTTCCAATTTAGGCATGAAAACTTGCTGGGTGACTTTGACCAACCACCAGGAGACTATGAGTTCTAGTTCCAATTTAGGCATGAAAACTGGCCAGGTGACTTTAGACCTATCACCAGGAGACTGTGAGTTCTAGTTCCAATTTAGGTATGAAAACTGGCTGGGTGACTTTGAGCCAATCACCAGGGGACTGTGAATTCTAGTCCCACCTTAGGAATGAAAGTTGGCTGGTGACTTTGGGCCAATCCCCAGGAGACGATGATTTCTAGTTCTGCCTTTGGTATGAGAGCTGGCTGGCTTAAACCAATCACCAGGAGACGGTGAGTTCTAGTTCCAATTTAGGCATGAAAACTTGCTGGGTGACTTTGGACCAACTACCAGAAGACTGTGAGTTCTAGTTCCAATTTAGGCATGAAAACTGGCTGGGTGACTTTGAGCCAATCACCAGGGGACTGTGAATTCTAGTCCCACTTTAGGAATGAAAGTTGGCTGGTGACTTTGGGCCAATCACCAGGAGACGATGATTTCTAGTTCTGCCTTTGGTATGAGAGCTGGCTGGCTTAAACCAATCACCAGGAGACGGTTGAGTTCTAGTCCCGCCTTACGCATGAAAGCCAGCTTGGTGATTGGGCCAGTCTTTCTCTCTCAGCTCAACCCACCTCACAAGATTGTCGTTAGAGGTAAAACAAGAGGAGGGGGAAGGAATATTATATATATTCACCCTTGTGGGTTACTAATAAAAGTAAGAAAGGCGGGATTTTTAAAAATTCTAATAAAAATACGCTTGGAGAATGCACCCCGGCTGTGAACCATGGACTTGGTAGTCTTCCGCTGAAAAGATTAAAAATCTACCCTAGCTTGCAGAAGTAAAATCACGTTTTCCAATTCACCTGGCAGGAATTTGAGAGTCTGTAGCATTTGACGCTCCTGGGCAAAATCCACCATCAAGTGGCTCATGTTGTCGGTTACTTTAGCCTTGAGCGAGAGGCGGAAGGCCGGGGCCATCGTCACACTACGGAGGCGAAGGAGAGGCGAGTTAGAAAGGCGCGCCATCAACCCCCACCTACCCACCCTCCCGCCAACATGCCTTTCCCAGCCTAGCGAGAGGGATCGGAGAAGGCGACATGCAAAGAACCCAGCGCCCGGATCCAGCCTGGCAAAACCTTATCGGCCAGAGTGCCTACAAAGCATGTGCAGAGTTCTGAGGTTAGGGTCTGCCTCCGGGGGGGGGGGGGCAAAACCCAAGGACTTTCTGAGCATGCGAAGAGTGACTTGCCTTACCAAGCAACCACCCGCAAGGACATGTAGGAAGATGGGCTGGCTGGCTGAGACGATGGGAAGTCAAGTGGGGACGCTGGGGCATGGGCAGAGTGCACTTCCCCCTTGCCTATTTTCAGGAAGGCAAGTGACTCTCTCTAAGGGACAGCTTCGATTTGGATTAGAAATCAGCCTTTCTCAAATTAGCCTTTCTAAGATGTCTGGACTTCAACGCCCAGAATTCCCCATTCTCTGCTGGCTGGGGGAATTCTGGGAATTGAAATCCAGCCATTTTAGAGCCATTTTAAAGACATCATATGCCCCCACCCCCATATGCCAAAAGCTGACTTTTAGCGGCCAGGTGCGTTCCCAGGGGTAGCCTACCTGTCCTTGATCTGTTTAGCAGCCTTCGAAGCAGCGCAAAGAAGATGGCGAAAGAAGGGAAGAAGGAGAAAGAGAAAAAGAAGAAGAAAAACAGGAAGGTGTCACAAAGACAAATTAAAAGAAGCATCGCTTATGTTGACCTCAAGATAGGAAACCCCCCCTTCCAGGAAGCATGCTAAGCTGCCGTCCGCTGCATGCATGCAGAAAATCATTCTCACCCCACTCTGGCTTCCCTCTATGTTTTTTAATCCTCCCAAGAACCCTGCAAGGTAGGCCACGGGTGAATTAAAAATAGAATAAAGCACTCCAATATTGTCCAAGATCCATCCGAACCCAGGCCTTTTTTTTTTTTTTTAAATCCTCCCCCCCAAAACCCTGTGAAGCAGGCAAGGGCGAATTAAAAACATAACACAGGTAGTCCTCGACTTACGACCGTTCACTTAGTGACCGTCCAAAGTTACAACGCCGCCGGAAAAAAGTGACCGAAAAACGAGCGTTTTTTCACATTTACGACCGTTGCCGCCTCCCTGATGGTCAAGTGATCAAAATTTGGACACTTTGGCAACGGACTCACATTTATGACCGTTGCAGTGTCCTGGGGGTCATGTGATCATCTTTTATGACCGTCTGACAAGCAAAGTCCAAGGGGAAGAGAGATTCACTTAAGCCCTATGTCACTAACTTAACAACCGTAGTGATTCACTTAACAACGGTGGTAAGGTAGGTCATAATTTTAAGGGTTTTTTAATGGGTTTTTACCGTTTTTAGTGATTTGGCTATGATAATATTTAGTTTTAATTGGGTTTTTAATGCTTATTTATTATACTGTTTTTAATATGCCTGTGAACCGCCCTGAGTCCTACGGGAGATGGTGCGGTATAAAAGTATGATTAATAAATAAATAATAAATAAATAAAACTCACTTAGCAACAGTCTCACTTACTGACAGAAACTTTATTTATTTATTTATTTATTTATTTATTTATTTTATTTGATTTTTATACCGCCCTTCTCCCAAAGGACTCAGGGCGGTGTACAGGCAGAAGTAAAAAAGACAATACAATGTACAATTTAAAATGTAAATTAAAAAACTTATTATAATTAGCCCGAAACTTTAAAATATATAAAAAACTAAAATCCCATTTAAAATTGATATTAAAAATTTAAGAAATTTAAAAGACCAATAAAATTCAAGCCAGCCCCGCGCGAATGAAAAGATGTGTCTTCAGTTCGCGGCGGAAGGTCCGAAGGTCAGGTATTTGGCGTAAACCCGGGGGAAGCTCGTTCCAGAGTGTGGGAGCCCCCACAGAGAAGGACCTTCCCCTGGGGGCTGCCAGCCGACATTGCTTGGCGGACGGCACCCTGAGAAGTCCCTCTCTGTGAGAACGTACGGGTCGGTGGGAGGCATGAGGTAACAGCAGGCGGTCCCGTAAGTACCCGGGCCCCAAGCCATGGAGCGCTTTAAAGGTCGTAACCAAAACCTTAAAGTGGACCCGAAAGGCCACAGGTAGCCAGTGCAGTCTGCGCAGGAGCGGTGTTACGTGGGAGCTACAAGTAGCTCCCTCTATCACCCGCGCAGCTGCATTCTGGACTAACTGAAGCCTCCGAGTGCACCTTAAGGGGAGCCCCATGTAGAGAGCATTACAATAATCCAAGCGAGAGGTAACGAGCGCATGAGTGACTGTGCACAAGGCATCCCGATCAAGGAAGGGGCGCAACTGCCGAACCAGGCGAACCTGGTGGAAGGCCCTCCTGGAGACGGCCGTCAAATGATCTTCAAACGACAGCCGTTCATCCAGGAGGACACCTAAGTTGCGCACCCTATCCTTTGGGGCCAATAACTCGCCTCCAACAGTCAGCTGCGGCTGCAGCTGACTGAATCGGGATGCCGGCATCCACAGCCACTCCGTCTTGGAGGGATTAAGCTTGAGCCTGTTTCTCCCCATCCAGACCCGTACGGCCTCCAAACACCGGGACAGTGTCTCGATTGTGGTCGTAAGTCAAGAGCTACCTGCAACCCCCCCCCCTCTCCCAAATATCGGCCATTGAAAGTTATAGGTTGGGATCCATCCAAATCGGGGCTGTTTTTTTAATCTTCTTAAAAACCCTGCGAGGTAGGCGAGGGCCGATTAAAATAAATAAATAAATAAATGGGCCCCCTCTCCAAAGGTCGTCAAACCCACACAATAGACTGGGATCCATCCAAATCTGAGCTCATCACGGCTTTTGGGTCAATGTTCTCCAAAAAGGGGCTGGACGAGAGTACCCATCATCCACAGCCTCCGATTTGTGAGGGATCATGGGAGTTGTAGCCGTCCCATCGACAGCCCAGTTTTTTAGAAGGATGCATAATTAAGGTATCATGGAATCTCTTAACTTTGAATCCCTTGCACAGTTTGCTCTGTCATTACGTGTGCGCCTACACATGTGTGCGCCTACACACGTGTGCGCCTACACACGTGTGCGCTTACACAAACACACACCCTCACACACGCAGAGCTAGGAATTTTTTTTTTTTTTACCTGGTAGAAGTCGTGATTCTCAGCCCCTTGGAGGGTCTGGTTGGCAGTTTCTAACAGTTCCTCTGAGCTTTCCAAAGCTTTTGTGCATGCTGCCAGCTGGTTCTGGGTGCGAAAGACGAACAGAAAGAGCATTTCACACACACACACACACACACACACACACACACAAAAGAGGATGCTAGTAAAAAAAAAATATTGAAAGACTGAGCAAGGAGACGTTCGGCTTGCCCCTTTTTTCTTTTCTTGCTCTGAATTCCCATTAATGTTATTTAAAAAAAAAAACATTGGATTTTGATTCAGGGACGGGGTTAATGGGAGGGATTGGCTGAGAGACCCGGGTTCAAGTCCACATCCAGCCTGCTGCATTTTTGTCCGGAGGAACTCACCGGCGCAAGATGGAGAGGGACTACAAAGCTCAGGTACATTTTGAAAGGGAAACAGATGACTAATTAAGAAGATGTTTAATTAATAACGAAGGTGGCCTCTCGTAGCCGTAACACTAGTTACTTCTACGGGCCTCTGTGGCTCAGACTGCTAATGCAGTCTGTTATTAACAGCAGCTGCCTGCAATTACTGCAGGTTCAAGTCCCACCAGGCCCAAGGTTGACTCAGCCTTCCATCCTTTATAAGGTAGGTAAAAGGAGGACCCAGATTGCTGGGGGCAATAAGTTGACTTTGTATATAAATATACAAATAGGATGAAGACTATTGCTAACATAGTGTAAGCCGCCCTGAGTCTTTGGAGAAAGGCGGGATATAAATGTAAATAAATAAAAAAAAAACTTGCCTCAGGTGACCCCTAGGGGGCAGAAGCACCAAAGATTCTGGGGAAAACCCTAAGTTGAGCCTCCTGTTCAAGCGCAATCTACCTTAAGCAGCCGTCCTCGGAGGCCCAACTAATCCTATCGAACGGCGTTTTTCAACTTTGGCAACTTTAAGAAAGGCGGACGTCAACTCCCAGAATTCCCACTCCCCCCCCCCCCCCCCGCAGCCAATATGGATCTCAGGATCGTCTTCTCAGCCATGGATCCCGAAACCCATAACGCACAGCCTCTCTTTCGAGGAGAAGCCTTACCTGCAGCTCGTAAGTCCGGCTGGCTCGATCTTGTTTGATTTTCATCAACATCCCTTCCTTGAGCTCATCCAGCAGGTTGTAGAGAGATTGGAATTCGGCTTCTAGATCTTCTTGAACCCGATTCGAATTACTCTGGTGGGAGAAGACCGAAGAGGAAGGTGGGGGTAGTTTTGCCCTGATGGGATTGGAGCTACCCTCCTTTGTGATTCGGGGTGTCAAACAGTGTGTGTTTGTGGGGGCTTAGGAGAAACTCATTGCTGGTGTCCCCCAAATACTCAAATCAAATCCCACCTCTTTGCTAAATTCCAAGTTGAATAAATTCCCCAAATCTTGGGAGAACTCAAAATTGGCAGTACCGTGACCATCTAAAGAAATTCAGATATAATTTTTTTATGACGACTTTCCGTAAACAGAAATAAAAATAACCAGGAGCCGGTGAGTTCAATCCCGTCTTAAGTAGCAAATCCGGGTGGGTGACTTTGAGCCAATCACCAGAAGACGGAGAGTTCTAGACCCGCCTTAGGGATGAAAGATGACTGGATGAATTTAGGCCAATCACCAGGAGATGATGAATTCTAGTCCTTCCTTAGGCATGCAAGACCAGCTGGGTGACTTTGGGCCAATCACTAGGAGATGGTGAATTCTAGTCCTGCTTTAGACATGAAAGATGGCTGGATGAATTTAGGCCAATCACCAGGAGATGAGGAGTTCTAGTCCTTTCTTAGGAATGCAGTCCAGCCAGGTGACTTTGGGTCAATCGCTAGGAGATGGGGAGTTCTAGTCCTACTTTAGACATGAAAGATGGCTGGATGAATTTAGGCCAATCACCAGGAGATGAGGAGTTCTAGTCCTTTCTTAGGCATGCAGTCCAGCTGGGTGACTTTGGGCCAATCGCTAGGAGATGGGGAGTTCTAGTCCTACTTTAGACATGAAAGATGGCTGGATGAATTTAGGCCAATCACCAGGAGATGATGAATTCTAGTCCTTCCTTAGGCATGCAGTCCAGCTGGGTGACTTTGGGCCAATCGCTAGGAGATGGAGAGTTCTAGTCCTGCTTTAGACATGAAAGATGGCTGGATGAATTTAGGCCAATCGCTAGGAGATGGAGAGTTCTAGTCCTGCTTTAGACATGAAAGATGGCTGGATGAATTTAGGCCAATCACCAGGAGATGAGGAGTTCTAGTCCTTCCTTAGGTGTGCAGTCCAGCTGGGTGACTTTGGGCCAATCACTAGGAGATGGTGAATTCTAGTCCTGCCTTTGGCATGAAAGCTAGGTAAGCAATTTAGGGCATTCATTCTCCCTCAGCCCAACCCACCTCACAGGGTTGTTGCCGTGGGGAAAATAGGAGGAGGAAGGAGGATTATTCCGTATGTTTGCCACCTGGAGTTATTTATCAAATAATAAAGGCTTGATAAAAATGTAATCAATAAATTAATAAACCAAGAGCATTGATTTTGGCAGCGGTGGTGCTTTCAAGGCCCAATAAAACCACAGGTGAGCCTTGTTGCATCCGGAACACCTGGATAAACCATTTTAAGATTATATCTCCCGTCTTCCCCACAGCTCCAATCCCCATTACCTCCACATTTTGGAGCATCTGCTTGAGCAAATAGATGAAATTTTGGATCTCTTCATTCTTCACCGCGAGGGTCGTGACGATCTTCCTCAGGTCATCCTGTCCCCACCCAAAAAGGAAAATATATATATATATATATCTACAGAATATCTGGAGTTAATCTTGGATTCTCGCTTCCTATCCTTTCCCAGGCTCAAACGGATTGATTTATGGCTTAAATTGATTTTAAGCTGCTCGATTCTTCAGTGTTTCTCAACCTTGGCAAGTTGAAGACAGGTGGACTAACTCCCAGAATCCCCTATGTCAGGGGTCTCCAACCTTAGCAACTTTAAGACTTGTGGACTTCAACTCTGGGAGTTGAAGTCCACAAGTCTTAAAGTTGCCAAAGTTGGAGACCACTGCCCTAGGTTACGATGGCTGGGGAATTCTGGGAGTTGAAGTCCACAAATCTTAAAGTTGCCAAGGTTGGAGACCACTGCCCTAGGTTACGATGGCTGGGGAATTCTGGGAGTTGAAGTCCATAAGTCTTAAAGTTGCTAAGGTTGGAGACCCCTGCCCTAGGTTACGATGGCTGGGGAATTCTGGGAGTTGAAGTCCACAAGTCTTAAAGTTGCCAAGGTTGGAGACCCCTGCCCTAGGTTACGATGGCTGGGGAATTCTGGGAGTTGAAGTCCACAAGTCTTAAAGTTGCCAAGGTTGGAGACCCCTGCCCTAGGTTACGATAGCTGGGGAATTCTGGGAGTTGAAGTCCACAAGTCTTAAAGTTGCCAAGGTTGGAGACCCCTGCCCTAGGTTACGATGACTGGGGAATTCTGGGAGTCTTCAACCTGCCAACGTTGAGGATCACCGAGTTCAACCATTCACCTACAGTAAAAAGACTGAATTTCGCCTTCTTCACTTCAGAGATCTTTCGTTATTATTTCTATTTATCAGATTTGAGGACGGTGATATCCATTCAGTCATGCCTGACCCCTGGCGATTCTATGGGCCTGGTGGTCTCTCCACATCTTTCCCATCTTGCACCACTTCTTTGAACTAGTTTCAAACGATGTTCAAAGAAGAATGGCGGGGTGTGTGTGTGTCAAACTATTTTCCAAAGGCAGGACAAGAAACAACGGATGGAAACTAATCGAGGAGAGAAGCAACCTGGAACTAAGGAGAAAATTCCTCACAACGAGAACGATTATTCAGTGGAACAACTTGCCTCTGGAAGTTGTCGGTGCTCCATCCCTGGAGGCTTTCCAAAAGACTGGACAACCATTTGTCTGAAATGGTATCGGCCCGTGATGGCGAACATATGGCACACGGGCCACAGGTGGGGTGCAGCTCCGGCACGCATTTGCGTGCCAGCCAGCTGATTTTCGGGCCTTCTGGGCACGCCGGAAATAGGGAAACAGACTGTTTCCAGCCTCCAGAAGGCCTAGAGGAGGGGGTGGGGAAAGGCCCGTTTGCTCTCCCCAGGCTCCTAGAAAGGCTCTGGACCCTGAGAAGAGCAAAAAACGGGCCTTCCGGTCCCACCGGAATCAGCAAATGGGTTGTTCCTGGCCTCTGGAGGGCCTCCGGGAGGGTGGGAAAGGCCATTTTCGTCCTCCCCAGGCTCCTAGAAAGTCTCTGGAGCCTGGGAAAGGCAAAAAAGAGGCATACCTAACCCACCGTGCCATCGTGTGCCAAAAGCGGGGGTCGCGGGGGGGTGGGGTCGTGCACACATGCGCAGGGGGACTGCGGTGCATAGAATGATGGGTGCGGGCACACGTACGCACAACAACCCCCCCCCTGCGCTTCCCGCACTTTTGGCACGTGATGGCAAAAAGTTTAGCCATCACTGGTATAGGCAGAGGTGCTATTCAGCCAGTTTGAACTGGTTTACCCGAACCGGTAGCGGAAATCATAAGTAAGCCCACCCTGCCCACCTGTCCCAGCTCTATGCCATCCTTTTCAGGCACATTTTTGAGGCCGGGCGCATGCATGGATGGGGTGCGTGCGCTCACATTTGCGAACTGGTAGGGACGTGGCTCAGGGGCTAGGATGTTGAGCTTGTCAATCGAAAGGTCGGCAGCTCAGCGGTTCGAATCCCTAGTGCTGCCGCGTAACGGGGTGAGCTCCCGTGACTTGTCCCAGCTTCTGCCAACCTAGCAGTTTCGAAAGCACGTAAAAATGCAAGTAGAAAAAATAGGGACCCCCTTTGGTGGGAAGAGAACAGCGTTCCGTGCGCCTTTGGCGTTGAGTCATGCCGGCCACATGACCACGGAGACGTCTTCGGACAGCGCTGGCTCTTCGGCTTTGAAACGGAGATGAGCACCACCCCCTAGAGTCGGCAACGACTAGCACGTATGTGCGAGGGGAACCTTTACCTTTACCTTTTAGGGAAAGTAAGTTAATACCACCCCTGGGTATAGGGTCTCCTGCTTGAGCAGGGGGTTGGACTAGAAGACCTCCGAGGTCCCTTCCAACTCGATCGTTCTACGTCCTATGCTCTGGCTGGGGTCAGCTTTGATGGTGTCCAACCAACGTGTTCTTTGACGGACTGGTTTCCTTGTGCTGCTAACTCTTCCTGACATAATTGCTTTCTCCGGTGAATTTTCCCGCGTGACATGTCCAAAAATAAGGGAGACGCAATTTTGTGATTTTTGCCTTCCAGTAACATGTCTGGTGTTATGCGCTCCAGTGCTTTGCTGTCCAAGCAACGTCGAAGAAACTTCTCTGGCACCACAGCTCAAATTGGTCTAATTTCTTCCTGTCTTGCTTTTTTTTTTTAAGGTCCAACTTTCATAACCAGAGGTAGCTACGGGAAGCACATTAGAGCGGACTAACCTACATTTGATTGGCGGGCTGATGTCCTTGTTTTTCTGTATTCAGTTTATGTTCAGCATTGTGGGTTGCAATCCTATGTTTTATTACTGGGCTGCATTTGATCTGCCATCCTGGAAAAGCATTGCCCATCTCACCTGAGTAGCTCTGGTTAGTTAAAGAATAGAAGTAGAAGTAGAAGTAGAAGTAGAAGTAGAAGTAGAGAGAAGGGAAGGGAAGGGAAGGGAAGGGAAGGGAAGGGAAGGGAAGGGAAGGGAAGGGAAGAGAAGAGAAGAGAAGAGAAGAGAAGAGAAGAGAAGAGAAGAGAAGAGAAGAGAAGAGAAAAAGAAAATAGAAAATAGAAGGGAAGGGAAGAGAAGAGGAGAGGAGACGAGAGAAGAGAAATAGAAAATAATACATAATAGATAATAGACAATAGAAAAAGGAATGGAATGGAACTCATTATATTCATTTATTTGTACAATTTGTATGAATGTCTGTTCAATATTATCCTGCCTTTGCCACAGACAGGCTAAACTAGATAATTTTGGCAACGAATAGAATAGAATAGAATAGAATAGAATAGAATAGAATAGAATAGAATAGAATAGAATAGAATAGAATAGAATAGAATAAAGTCACAGAGTTGGAAGAGACCTTGGAGGTCTTCTAGTCCAACCCCCTGCTTAGGCAGGAAACCTTACACCACTTCAGACAAATGGTTGTCTCTTCTTTAAACCTTCCAGTGTTGGAGCATCCACAACTTCTGGAAGCAAGTTCCACGGATTAATTGTTCTACCCGTAACGATCAGGAAATGTCTCCTTAGTTCTAGGTTGCTTCTCTCCTTGATCAGTTTCCACCAATTGCTTCTTGTCCTGCCTTCTGGTGCTTTGGAGAATAGTTTGACTCCCTCTTCTTTGGGGCAACCTCTGAGATATTGGAACACTGCTATCATGTCTCCCCTAGTCCTTCTTTTCATTAAAATTTACATATTCAGTTCCTGCAACCGTTCTTCATAAGTTTTAGCCTCCTGTCCCCTAATCACCTTTGCTGCTCTTTTCTGCACTCTTTCTAGAGTCTCAACATCTTTTTTACATCGTGGTGACCAAAATTGGATGCTATATTCCAAGTGTGGCCTTACCAAGGCTTCCAACTTCTGACCTTAACCTGCACATTGTATTTACAAGCTTTAATAACATTTCTTCATGCAGTATGTTTGTTATCCCCTGTTAAATCACTAGTATTTTAATATTTTAGAAATTTCTCAATAAAGGTAAAGGTTCCCCTCGCATATACGTGTTAGTCGTTCCCGGCTCTAGGGGGCGGTGCTCATCTCCGTTTCAAAGCGGAAGAGCCAGCGCTGTCCTAAGACGTCTCCGTGGTCATGTGGCTGGCATGACTCAACGCGAAAGGCGTACGGAACGCTGTTCCCTTCCCACCAAAGCTGGTCCCTATTTTCCTACTTGCATTTTTTACCTGCTTTCGAACTGCTAGGTTGGCAGAAGCTGGGACAAGTCACGGGAACTCACCCCGTTACGCGGCACGAGAGATTCGAACTGCTGAACTGCCAACCTTTCGATCAACAAGCTCAGCGTCTTATCCACTAAGCCACCGCGTCCCCCTAAATATTCCACCATCAATCCAATATCCCAATTGCTTAAAAACACCAACAAGACCCATCATTAACCAAATAAAATCAATCCCGGGATTATATTCCCAATCCCCTAAAATTATACATTTCAATATATTTTTACACATTGTTAATAATAATAATAATAACAATAACAATAACAATAACAATAATAATAATAATAATAATAATAATAATAATAATAATAATACAGTTAGGTTTCCACATCATAGACTTCCACCTTCTAATCTTGATTTGTTTATGATTATAGTAAATTCTGTTATCTATCTATCTATCTATCTATCTATCTATCTATCTATCTATCTATCTATCTATCTATCTATCTATCTATCTATCTATCTATCTTCGACTGTTTCCAGAACTCATTCTATTCACTTATTTCTACAATTTCTATGAATCTCTGTTCATATTATGCTGCGTTTGCCACAGACAGGCTAAACTAGATAATTTTGGCAACGTTGTCTCGGAAGCTTTCTTATTTCTTGATATGGTAAGATTGTCATAAAGTTTGTTTGAATTCTTGGCTTTCCAAACCTTTCAAGACTCAACAACTGAGCCTAATTTTGTGAGGTTCTATATCTTCAAATGTTTTAACACTTGTAAAACTGCACCGATTCACTGGGAATCGGGCTGCATCTATTATAAATTATTATTGTTGTTGTTATTAAAGATTTAATCTTCAATTCAATTCACCGTCTGGGACTGGTAAAAACTTAACAGTTCAAGGACTAACCAAGGACTTAAGAGCTATTCAGGCAGCGTCTGAGTATATAGGCAGCTCTAAGTAGGGTAGGGTTGTTGTTGGGTGTGTTTTTGTTTTTTTTTGCAAAGTCAGAATATTCAGGTCTATATGTCTATGGAGATTCTCAGTCATCCAGGTCATGGTTGCCCCAAAGGTGACAGGAGGCAGCTGAACTTTCTTGTTTTTTCTTTGAAGATGTTTCACTTCCCATCCAAAAAACTTCTTCAGCTCTGACTGAACAGTGCGGAAAGGAAGGGATAGGATATGGAGGATGGGGGGATGGAATAGAATAGAATAGAATAGAATAGAATAGAATAGAATAGAACAGAATAGAATAGAATATATGGAATAAGGATAGGATAGGATAGGATAGGATAGGATAGGATAGGATAGGATAGGATAGGATAGGGTAGGGTAGGGTAGGGTAGGGTAGGGTAGGGTAGGGTAGGGTAGCGTAGGGTAGGGTAGCGTAGGGTAGCGTAGCATAGCATAGCATAGCATAGCATAGCATAGCATAGCATAGCATAGCATAGAATAGAATAGAATAGAATAGAATAGATGGAAAAAGGAGAGGAGAGAAGAGAAGAGAAGAGAAGAGAAGAGAAGAGAAGAGAAGAGAAGAGAAGAGAACAGAACAGAACAGAACAGAACAGAACAGAACAGAATAGATGGAATTAGGATAGGATAGGATAGGATAGGATATAGAGAATAGAATAGAATAGAAAATATGGAATAGAATAGAATACTGTGTTTCCTCCCAAAATAAGACTGGGTCTTATGTTAATTTTTGCTCCAAATGAAGCATTAGGGCTTATTTTTTGCTTAGGTCTTATTTGGGGGGAAATATGGTACTAAATGCATCCATCTGGCTGACAATCTTAACTGGGGCTTATTTGGGGGCTTACATTATAAAATCGTGCTAGGACTTATTTTCCGGTTGGGTCTTATTTTGGAGGAAACAGGGTAACTGAGTTGGAAGGGACCTTGGAGGTCTTCTAGTCCAACCCCCTGCTTAGGCAGGAAACCCTACACAACTTCAGACAAATGGTTATCCAATCTCTTCTTAAAAACTTCCAGTGTTGGAGCATTCACAACTTCTGCAGGCAAGTTGCTCCACTGATTAATTGTTCTCACTGTCAGGAAATTTCTCCTTAATTCCAGATTACTTCCCTCCAGCAATTCCAATTCTTCTTCTGATTTGATTAGATCCCTCTGACAATGCACCCAAGGGTTGCATTGGCTTTTTTGGTGGGGAGCCATTCTATTTCTGTTTGCAGATCTTGTTATTTTGTGATTTTCCTTCTCTTCTGCTGTCTCCTGATCCTGCCATATCCGCTATTGCTACTCAGACTTTTTTGTCATTCTTATCAACAATTGTTAAAAGTCTGGGGAAGGATATCTCTGACAGCGTGCAGAGTGCTTTTTCTTCTCCTCTGCACATAATTTACATCTGCAACACTGGGTCTCTTATTTTATTTTTTTAAAAAAATATTTCCTGCCACTTTGCACTTCAGGAATTGAGAACGGCCAATCTTTCTCATTTCAAGAATTGAGCTCTAATTTTTAAGACTATCAGATGCCATATTTCCTCTGAGAGCTTAGCAGCCTCACAATGGGGTTGTTTTT
This sequence comes from Ahaetulla prasina, assembly GCF_028640845.1. Lineage (NCBI taxonomy): Eukaryota > Metazoa > Chordata > Lepidosauria > Squamata > Colubridae > Ahaetulla > Ahaetulla prasina. The sequence goes on along the minus strand of NC_080539.1, from coordinate 372,519,707 downwards.
TTTTGGCCTTTTAACCTTAGCACAACATACCTGTGAGGTAGGACAGGCTGAAAGATCATGATTATCTGAGGACACTTAGTTAACTAAATTTGGGTTTCCTCTTTCTTGCTCTATGGTTTTCCAAAATTCAGAGTCAGTATCAGTTTTGGGTAAGGTAAGGAAAGGAAGGGAAAGGGGAGGGGGAGGGGAGGGGAAGGAAGGGGATGGAAGGGAAGGGGAAGGGGAAAGGGAAAGGAAGGAGGGAGGGAGGAAAGAAAGGAAAGGAAAGGAAAGGAAAGGAAAGAAAAGGAAGGGAAGGGAAGGGAAGGGAGTAGGTGAGAAGGAAGGAAGGAAGGAAGGAAGGAAGGAAGGAAGGAAGGAAGGAAGGAAGGGAGGGAGGAAAGGAGGAAATGAAAGGAAAGGAACGGAAGGGAAGGGAAGGAAGAGGAAGGAGAAGGAAGGAAGAAGGAAGGAAGGGAAGGGAAGAAAAGGAAAGGAAAGGAAAGGAAGGGAAGGGAAGGGAGGGGAGAGAAAGGAAAGGAAAGGAAAGAAAAGGAAGGGAAGGGAAGGGAGGGGAGGAAAGGGAAGGGAGTAGGTGAGAAGGAAGGAAGGAAGGAAGGAAGGAAGGAAGGAAGGAAGGAAGGAAGGAAGGAAGGAAGGAAGGAGATGAAAAGAGTGAGAGAGGGAAAGGGAGGAAATGAAAGGAAACGAAAGGAAGGAAAGGAAAGGAAAGGAAAGGAAAGAAAAGAAAAGGAAGGGAAGGAAAGGGAAGAGAAGGAAAGGAAAGGAAAGAAAAGGAAGGAAGGAGAAGGAAGGGAGGGAGGGAAGGGAAGGAAGGGAAGGAAGAAGGAAGGAAGGAAGGAAAGGAAAGGAATGAAGAGAAGAGAAGAGAAGAGAAGAGAAGAGAAGAGAAGAGAAGAGAAGAGAAGAGAAGAGAACAGAACAGAACAGAACAGAACAGAACAGAACAGAATAGATGGAATTAGGATAGGATAGGATAGGATAGGATAGGATATAGAGAATAGAATAGAATAGAAAATATGGAATAGAATAGAATACTGTTCTATAAGACTGGGTCTTATGTTAATTTTTGCTTCAAATGAAGCATTAGGGCTTATTTTTTGCTTAGGTCTTATTTGGGGGGAAATATGGTACTAAATGCATCCATCTGGCTGACAATCTTAACTGGGGCTTATTTGGGGGCTTACATTATAAAATCGTGCTAGGACTTATTTTCCGGTTGGGTCTTATTTTGGAGGAAACAGGGTAACTGAGTTGGAAGGGACCTTGGAGGTCTTCTAGTCCACCCATTGCTTAGGCAGGAAACCCTACACCACTTCAGACAAATGGTTATCCAATCTCTTCTTAAAAACTTCCAGTGTTGGAGCATTCACAACTTCTGCAGGCAAGTTGCTCCACTGATTAATTGTTCTCACCGTCAGGAAATTTCTCCTTAATTCCAGATTACTTCCCTCCAGCAGTTTCAATACTTCGTCTGATCTTGATTAGATCCCTCTGACAATGCACCCAAGGATTGCATTGGCTTTTTTGGTGGGGAGCCATTCTATTTCTATTTGCAGATCTTGTTATTTTGTGATTTTCCTTCTCTTCTGTTGTCTCCTGATCCTGCCATATCCGTTATTGCTACTCAGACTTTTTTGTCATTCTTATCAACAATTGTTAAAAGTCTGGGGAAGGATGTCTCTGACAGCGTGCAGAGTGCTTTTTCTTCTCCTCTGCGCATAACTTACGTCTGCAACACTGGGTCTCATTTTATTTTATTTTTTAAAAAAATATTTCCTGCCACTTTGCACTTCAGGAATTGAGAACAGCCAATCTTTCTCATTTCAAGAATTGAGCTCTAATTTTTAAGACTATCAGATGCCATATTTCCTCTGAGAGCTTAGCAGCCTCACAACGGGGTTTTTGGCCTTTTAACCTTAGCACAACATCCCTGTGAGGTAGGACAGGCTGAAAGATCATGATTATCTGAGGTCACTTAGTCAACTAAATTTGGGTTTCCTCTTTTTTGCTCTATAGTTTTCCAAAATTCAGAGTCAGTATCAGTTTTGGGTAAGGTAAGGAAAGGAAGGAAGGAAGGAAGGAAAGGAAGGAAGGAAGGGAGGGAGGGAGGGAAGGAAGGGATGGAAGGGAAGGGAAGGGAAGAAAGGAAAGGAAGGAGGGAGGGAGGAAAGAAAAGGAAGGAAGGAAGGAAGGAAAGAAAAGGAAGGGAAGGGAAGGGAAGGGAGTAGGTGATAAGGAAGGAAGGAAGGAAGGAAGGAAGGAAGGAAGGAAGGAAGGAAGGAAGAGAAGAGAAGGAAAGGAAGGAAAGAAAAGGAAGGAAGGAAAAAGGAAGGAAGGAAGAGGAAGAAAAAGAAATGAAAAAGGAAGGAAGGAAGAAAGGAAGGAAGGAAAGGGAAGGGAAGGAAGGAGGGAGGGAAGGAAGGAAGGAAAGAAAAGGAAGGAAGGAAGGAAAGGAGGAAGGAAGGAAGGAAGGAGGAAGGAAGGAAGGAAGGAAGGAAGGAAGGAAGGAAGGAAGGAAGGAAGGAAGGAAGAAGGAAGGAAGAGAAGAGAAGAGAAGGAAAGGAAGGAAAGAAAAGGAAAGGAAGGAAGGAAGGAAGGAAGGAAGGAAAGAAAAGAAAAGGAAGGAAGGAAGGGAAGGAAGGAAGGAAAGGAAGAGAAGGAAAGGAAGAGAAGGGAGGGGAGGGAGGGAAGGAAGGAAGGAAGGAAGAAGGAAGGAAGGAAGGAAGGAAGGAAGGAAAGAAAAGGAAGAGAAGAGAAGGAAAGGAAGGAGGGAGGGAGGGAGGGAAGGAAGGAGGGAGGGAGGAGGGAGGGAAGGAAGGAAGGAAGGAAGGAAGGAAAGAAGGAAAGAAAAGGAAAGGAAGGAAGGAAGGAAGGAAGGAAGGAAGGAAGGAAGGAAGGAAGGAAAGGGAAAAGATAATTTTTTCTTATGCTTCTGCAGTGTTTTCCCTCATGAAAACACCTTCAAAGAAAAGAATTGATACCTCCCAACTCCAAAGGACTACAGTTCCCATCACTCCCAGACCGTGGCAATGATGGGCATTGTGGGATGACTTAACGGAAGATTATCTATGCCAACCAATTGCGCAGAATTTGAGAAAGGCATCTTCCTATACCGAGTTAGAACCTTCTGCATCCTCTCCACTCCCCCCAAAAAAACAACAACATTAAGATTCTAGTCCTCACGGTTTTGAGCAAAGCACAGATGGAAAGAAGAATAGGGCGTGCTGAGGCAGGGCTAGCTGAAGCTTTTTCCAGGGTTTCAAGCAAGGCTGAAAAATGGGGATACAAACCAGTTATTTCACTAAAGAATTTGTCTTTCCGAACCTTTCCAGATCAGCTTGGTTCTTACCTGGACTATTTCGGACTCCTGGGCGAGGTTTAAGAGCAGAAACCTGCAAGACTTGTAAAATTCCATGCTTGCATTTAGCTCAGGCAACTCCCTTGAAGTTCAAGACTCCAAGCGAGGGATCTTGGAGCCTTAGTGGACAACCAGTTAAATATGAGCCAGAGCCAAAAAAAAACCCCAACACAATTCTAAGTTGCAGTAACAGAGGGATACCATCAAGCTCAAGTGAGGTACTAATACCACCCTAGAAAGCCTTAGTAAGACCACACCTAGAGTACTGCATCCAGTTTTGGTCACCACATTATAAAAAAGACATTGAGACTCTAGAAAGAGTGCAGAGAAGAGCAACCAGGATGATTAGAGGACTGGAAGCTAAAACTTACAATGAATGGTTGCAGGAACTAGGTATGTCTAGTTTAATAAAAAGAAGGACCAGGGGAGACAGGATAGTAGTATTCCAATATTTGAGGGGCTGCCACACCAGAGGAAGGGGTCAAGCTATTTTCCAAAGCACCTGAAGGCCAGACAAGGAATAATGGATGGAAACGGAACAAGGAGAAATTCAACCTGGAAATAAGGAGAAATTTTCTGACCGTGAGAAAAAAATCCACCCGTGGAACAGGAAGTTGTGGGAGCTTCATCACTGGAAGCTTTGAAGAAGAGACTGGACTGGCAAACGGTGTAGGGTCTCCCGCCTGGGTGGGGTGTGTGTGTGTGTGTGGGGGTTAGACTAGATGATCTACAAGGTCCCTTCCAACTCTGTTAATCTGTATCCCTGTTCCAACAGGATTTCTGCAGGAAAGGAGTTTCCTTTTTCCTTTTCAATTTGTGGGGGAAGGTCATCACCGCTGCAATCCGATCGAACAGCTAGGTTAATCTTCCAAGGTGTGTGGTTGTAGGTTGGGTGGTGGACTTAAGATCCAACCCCCCCCACCTTTCCTTCCAGAACCTCAGGATTCCCATCCCCACCCAAGGAAAAACGCACCCTCTCCCCTCAGGTTGGCTTATTCTGCTTTCAACCAAACCGTTCTTCAAAACCACGAGGACTAGGATCTTAATTTCATTTTCAGGAGGGTGCGGAAGGTATGCCCCCCCCACCCCAGTCTAACCCTAACCCTACAAATACACCCCTCCCTCCCAAAATAGACACCCTCTGGAACGACCCTTTGCAAAGAGAGAGCGCAGGGAAACCCATGCTCCCCAGCCCTTCTCCTCCCCCAACCCTCCCCCTCCCTCGCCGGATGGACGGCGGTTCGAAAAACACAAGTCCAGCAATGACAAAGCAGAGATGGAAGGTCCAAGCTGGAGATGGGTGGAGAGCCAGCTGCAGAGCACCCCTGGCTGCAGAAAGCTCAGTGACGGACCCAGACAGACAGATGGACAGTACACCTCCCTCTTCCTCCCTATGGGGACAGCTTGGATCCATTAGCCCTGCCATCCGATACCCTTCTGGTCCAGCCACTGCTGCATCCCTGCCTTAAAGCATCTTTACCTTCTGGTCTTCCATCTTCAGGGCTGGGCTGGAAAGCAAGCGAGCTTCCGGGTGGAGGGGGGGGGGAAGAATTCCCAAAGCTTCTGGCCCCCTCCAGGAGCTCCTGGGCAGGCGGGCGCTTGGGAAGGAAGAAAGGGCCTGGTCTACTAATTCCTCTCCACCCCCCTCTCCCCTCCCTTCTCTGGAATTAACAAAGCTGTTGGGAGCTGTTGAACTCACAAGCTCGCCTGTCTGCGCAGCTGCAGAGGGATGTTGGGAAATGTAGTCCAGCAGAGAGACAGAGAGAGAGAGAGAAGAGAGAGGGGGGGGAAGAAGGGGGGGGAGAGAGAAAGAGTAGGGGGGGAAAAACCTGCAAGAGTGAACAAAGGATTTGGCATGTTCAGCCCAAACCATTTAAAAAAAAATAAAATCAAAGCTTTAACAATATATCTGGGTTTGTCTCCTTTCTGGCTAACCCACACCCAAAGTCAGGATGCTAAACTTGGTTTGAATGAGAATTAGAACAGAGCTGCTGGAAGGGACCTTGGAGGTCTTCTAGTCCAGCCCCCTGCTCAAACAGGAGATCCTGTACAGTACCCTTTCAGACAAGTGATTGTCCAGAAACCTCCAGTCATGGAGCACCCACAACCTCTGGAAGCAAGTCATCCCACTAATTAATTGTTCTCATTGTCAGGAAATTTCTCCTTAATTCCAGGTTGTTTCTCTCCTTGATTAGTTTCCACCCATTGCTTCTTGTGCTGCCTTCAGGTGCTTTGGAGAATATAATATAATAATATAATATAATGACAGAGTTGGAAGGGACCTTGGAGGTCTTCTAGTCCAACCCCCTGCCCAGGCAGGAAACCCTACACCATTTCAGACAAATGGTTATCTAACATTTTTCTTAAAAATTTCCAGTGTTGGAGCATTTGCAACTTCTGCAGGCAAGTTGTTCCACTGATTAATTGTTCTAACTGTCAGGAAATTTCTCCTTAGTTCTATATAGCTTGACTACCTCTTCTTTGGGGCAGCCCCTGAGATATTGGAAGACTGCTATCATGTCCCCCACAAATCCTTCTTTTCTCTAGACTAGCCAAACCAAATTCCAGCAACCGTTCTTCGTATGTTTTAATCTCCAGACCTTTAATCATCTTAGTTGCTCTTCTCTGCACTTTCTGTTTGTTTAATCTATGTTTTTTTTTTCTGTTATGACTTTTGGTCCGGGAAAAACCCAGGTCTTTTATTAAATTGAGAGTTTATAGAATCATAGACAGAACCATAGTCCAACCTCTATTCAAAGCAGGAGTCCTTATATACCATCCTGGATATATGGTTGTCCATTTTTTACTTGAAAAACTCCAGCACTCATAACCCTCTACAATAAGTTGATTTCTTGATTTCATGAGGGTAGAACAAGAAGCAATGGGTGGAAACTAATCAAGGAGAGAAGCAACTTAGAACTAAGGAGGAATTTCCTGACAGTTAGAACAATGAATCAGTGGAACAACTTGCCTGCAGAAGTTGTGAATGCTCCAACACTGGAAATTTTTAAGAACAGATTGGATAACCATTTGTCTGAAGTGGTGTAGGGTTTCCTGCTTAAGCAGAGGGTTGGACTAGAAGACCTCCAAGGACCCTTCCAACTCTGTTATTCTATTCTATTCTTAACTTGGTTTTGGCTGGTGGCATGAACGGTTTGGCTCTATTTTCTAAACAAGGATGGGGTTTTCTGCTGTGTGAACTCAGGTTAGTTTGTGACGTCTTGAATGACGCAAGAGAAAGTTGATTGTCTAAGGCAGTGGTTCTCAACCTTTATAGTGCTGCGACCCCTTTAATACAATTCCCCACCATGTGGCGACCCCAACCATAAAATTATTTTCATTTTGAATTTATCGCGCCTGAAGCCGTATTGGCTAGCGATCTGAACTGCTTGCAATTGCCTTGAGGACGGAGGCATTAAAGCGGAGACTCCTCCCCTATTAAGTTTATCACGCCTGAAGCCAGGTTAGGCTAGTGATTGGGAGTGATTGCAGCTGGCTTGAGAGGGAGACATCAGAGCAAAGATTTCTCTCTTTTTTTAATTCATCGCACCTGAAGCCGAATTCAGCTAGCGATTTGAAGAGCCTGCAGCTGGCTTGTGGAGTCAACCATTGGAGCGCGATTCTTCGACTCGCAAGTATACTTCCCATATTTCTGATGGTCTTAGGCGACCCCTGGCAAATCGTCATTCGACCCCCAACGGGGTCCCGACCCACAGGTTGAGAACCGCTGGTCTAAGGAGCTAGATTAAATGCCTTGCGTCAGGGCAGCCTGGAGATAACAGAAATTAAAATTAAAACACCTGTTTGCCTCTGGAATGAAAAGCTTCCTGTGATATTTTTAAAAATATCACAATGGTGATAGTAGTATTCCAATATTTGAGGGGCTGCCACAAAGAAGAGAGGGGTCAATTTATTTTCCAAAGGAACAAGAAGCAACGGATGGAAACTAATCAAGGAGAGAAGCAACCTGGAATTAAGAATAAACTTCCTAACAGTGAGGACAATTAACCAGTGGAACAACTTGCCTCTAGAAGTTGTGGGTGTTTTATCACTGGAGGTTTACTGGCTGAGGAACTCTGGGAGTTGAAGTCCACAAGTCTTAAAAGAGCCAAGTTTGCAGACCCCTGGTTTAGGATCTCCTGCTTGAGCTGGGAGCTGGATTTGAAGACCTCTAAGATCCCTTACAGCTCTATTCTGATTATTTTTTTTTGTTTACATTTATACCCCGCCCTTCTCCGAAGACTCAGGGCGGCTTACAGTGTATAAGGCAATAGTCTCATTCTATTTGTATATTTTTACAAAGTCAACTTATTGCCCCCCCAACAATCTGGATCCTCATTTTACCTACCTTATAAAGGATGGAAGGCTGAGTCAACCTTGGGCCGGGCTCGAACCTGCAGTAATTGCAGGCTTTGTGTTCTTAATAACAGGCCTTACCAGCCTGAGCTATCCGGCCCATTCAATTGAAATATCGATTGATCGATGTTACCAAATTTTATAAAGTCAGTCATGAGGATGAGACCGTCTGCCTCTGCCTGGGAAGGACTCCATCAGTGGGTAAAAATGACAAACTTAGTTTAAAGATCTGCCTAATTGGGGGACCAACCATAATGATAACAATAACCTGTGGCAAAAGAAAGGAAAGATAGCGTTTTGTATGATCTGGGTGACTTTGGGCCAGTTACCAGGAGACGGTGAGTTCTAGTCCTGCCTTAGACATGAAAGCTGGCTGGGTGACTTTGGGCCAATCACGAGGAGATGGTGAGTTCTAGTCCTGCCTTAGACATGAAAGCCAGCTGGGTGACTTTGGACCAATCACCAGGAGATGGTGAGTTCTAGTCCTGCCTTAGACATGAAAGCCAGCTGGGTGACTTTGGACCAATCGCCAGGAGATGGTGAGTTCTAGTCCTGCCTTAGACATGAAAGCCAGCTGGGTGACTTTGGACCAATCGCCAGGAGATGGTGAGTTCTAGTCCTGCCTTAGACATGAAAGCCAGCTGGGTGACTTTGGACCAATCGCCAGGAGATGGTGAGTTCTAGTCCTGCCTTAGACATGAAAGCTGGCTGGGTGACTTTGGACCAATCACCAGGAGATGGTGAGTTCTAGTCCCGCCTTAGACATGAAAGCCAGCTGGGTGACTTTGGGCCAATTGCCAGGAAATGGTGAGTTCTAGTCCCGCCTTAGACATGAAAGCCAGCTGGGTGACTTTGGGCCAATTGCCAGGAGATGGTGAGTTCTAGTCCCGCCTTAGGCATGAAAGCCGGCTTGGTGACTTTGGGCCAATCACCAGGAGACGATGAGTTCTAGTTCCGCCTCAGGCATGAAAAATGGCTGGGTGACTTTGGGCCAGTCCCCTTCTCTCAATCCAATCCACCTCCTAGAATTGCTGTTGTGGGCTAAACGGGAGGAGGAAGGCGGTATTAAAATAAAATAACTAAATTAAAATTTAAAAAAATATAAGTGGAATCTTACCAGCAGGTCTGGGCCTGGGCTGTAAACACCCTGGTGAGCACTAGAGGGCAGCCGAGAGGTAGTTTTGCTGCATTTCTGAGCAGTGGGTTGTTGTTTTTTGGAGTTAGCTTGATTCGTTACTTTATTTAATTTAAAAAATTTGATTGCCTTAATTGCAGGGTGTCCCAACCTTGGCCACTTGAAGAGGTGCGTGGACTTCAACTCCCAGAATTCCCCTAGCCAGCATATGCCACAAAATATGGCAACTCGGATATTGATGAATCTGCAATGCTCTAACGCAGGGGTCTCCAACCTTGGCCACTTTAAGACTTGTGGACTTCAACTCCCAGAATCCCTCAGCCAGCTTTGTATATTTTGATGTTAGCTGTCCATTTTAGATCTTGCAATATGATAGAACCTAGAAATTTGAAGGTTTCTACTGTTGATACTGTGTTGTCTAGTATTGTGAGAGGTGGAAGTATGGAAGGGTTTCTCCTAAAGTCTACCACCATTGGAACAGCTTGCCACCAGAAGTTGTGGGTGCTTCATCACTGGAGGTTTTTTTTTTAAGAAGAGACTGGACCAGCCGCTTGTCTGAAATTGTTATAGCGTCTCCTGCCGGAGCAGGGGGTTGGTCTAGAAAACCTCCAAGGTCCCCTTCCAGCTCAATTCTGATTTTGTAAGTCAAGGCAACTGCATTTGCATGAGCTGCAGCTAGGCCAATCCATCTCCTGGCCACTAGGGGACGCTTAAAGCTAACGAATTGAGAATCCATCCACCCACCGGCTCACCTTTTCTGTGACTTCCTATATATATAAATAATATATGATTATCCAATAAGATCTGATTCATCAATTTGTGGTTGTAAGTCAAGAACTACCTGCAATCCTCAATTTATAATCTGAAAAGGTGGATATGAACCCTTCCCGAAATGAGATTTTCATTTAGAATTAACTTTATTGTCACTTTATTTCTCGGATTCTTTTTTTCCTCTTAGACAGTCCCTAATCTGATTCTCATTTATTCTTTCTTTCTTATAGAGATCTTCAAAATATTTATGTGCAATCCCTTTTGTTTTTTTCTATTGTATGTTGGTTTTCTCCCTTTTCATTATTTACAATATTTTTTAACATATTTACAGATCCCTCACATCCAGGACATAAACTGTTTCAACTCCTACCCTCAAAACGACGCTATAGAGCACTGCACACCAGAACAACTAGACACAAGAACAGCTTTTTCCCAAAGGCCATCACTCTGCTAAACAAATAATTCCCTTGACACTGTCAAACTATTTACTAAATCTGCACTACTATTAATCTTCTCATCGTTTTCATCACCAATCTCTTCCCACTTATGACTGTCTGACTGTAACATTTGTTGCTATCATTAAGGGTTAAATTGCAACTTATGACCATCATTTGTATTGTAAATATTGTACCTTTGATGAAGGTATTATTTTTCTTTTTCTTTTCTTTTCTTTTCTTTTCTTTTCTTTTCTGTACACTGAGAGCATATGCACCAAAACAAATTCCTTGTGTGTCGAATCACACTTGGCCAATAAATTCTATTCTATTCTATTCTATTCTATTCTATTCTATTCTATTCTATTCTATTCTATTCTATTCTATTCCATTCCATTCCATTCCATTCCATTCCATTCTATTCTATTCTATTCTATTCTATTCTATTCTATTCTATTCCATTCCATTCCAATCCATTCCATTGCATTCCATTCCATTCCATTCCATTCCATTCCATTCCATTCCATTCTATTCTATTCTATTCTATTCTATTCTATTCTATTCTATTCTATTCTATTCTATTCTATTCCATTCCATTGCATTCCATTCCAATCCATTCCATTGCATTCCATTCCATTCCATTCCATTCCATTCCATTCTATTCTATTCTATTCTATTCTATTCTATTCTTCATTCCAATATTCTATTCTATTCTATTCTATTCTATTCTATTCTATTCTTCATTCCAATATTCTATTCTATTCTATTCTATTCTATTCTATTCTATTCTATTCTATTCTATTCTTCATTCCAATATTCTATTCTATTCTATTCTATTCTATTCTATTCTATTCTATTCTATTCTATTCTATTCTATTCTTCATTCCAATATTCCATTCCATTCCATTCCAATCCATTCCATTCCATTCCATTCCATTCCATTCCATTCCATTCTATTCTATTCTATTCTATTCTATTCTATTCTTTAATTGGTAAATGGTTCTTTTCTCTCTCTCTTTTTTGAGTTTATAAGATATCCATCTTCCTGGTTTATTTGCTTGTTCAAAGTATACTCGTTCAGCTGCTTTCAAGTTTCTGACCAGTTTCAAGTTTCTTATTGTCACTTTAAATGTACACTAATCGGCATACATTAAAATTTCGTTGCCGGCGGCTCTCAAAGGGTGCAATAAACACTACATAAACATGACAAATAAATATACATATAAATAAATTTGTTTTGCATATGGCTACATAGCCACCTATATTATTATACGACACAGAGAAACAACACACAGTCCCATTCAGGGGTGTCAAACTCAATTCCATTGAGGGCCACAGCAGGGCTGTGGTTGACCTTGGGGGGGGAGGAGGGAAACAGGTGGGTGTGGCTGAATGGGAGTGGCTAACTGGGTGGGTGTGGTCAGCTTGACGCCACGCCCCAAACTGCTGGCATGTTTCCTCTGATCATTGGGTAGACATAGACTGCCCTGTGGGATGGATCCGACCACATCGCGGGCCGGATTCGGCCCTTGGGCCTTGAGTTCGACACCCCTAGTCTAAAGCAGGTTTTATTTTTACTTACTTATTTATTTATTTATTTATTTTTGTCACACAGTATATATAAGCGTAAGCATGTAATAACTATACAATATATAAGCATATATATAAGTATGAGTATGTAATAACTATATTAATTGGATATAACGAAAGGAAACAATAGGACAGGAACGGTAGGCACGCTTGAGGATAACTAGGATAATTAGGATAATAATTATCAGAGGATAATTAGAACTGCAGAAAAAATAATTGCTACCAACCTGCCTTCCATTGAGGACCTGGATACTGCACGAATCAAGAAGAGGGCCGTGAAAATATTTACAGATCCCTCTTTACAGATCCAACAAGGAATTTGTCTTGGTGCATATGCTCTCAGTGTACATAAAAGAAAAGAAAAAAATACCTTCATCAAAGGTACAACATTTACAATACAAATGATGGTCATAGGTTGCAATTTAATCCTTAATGATAGCAACAAAAAGTTACAGTCATACAGTCATAAGTGGGAGGAGATGGGTGATGGGAACGATAAGAAGATTAATAGTAGTGTAGATTTAGTAAATAGTTTGACAGTGTTGAGGGAATTATTTGTTTAGCAGAGTGATGGCCTTCGGGGGGGGGGGGAAACTGTAATAGCTCAGGCTGTTAGAGCCTGTTATTAGAACACAGTAGCCTGCAATTACTGTAGGTTCAAGCCTGGCCCAAGGTTGACTCAGCCTTCCATCCTTTATAAGGTAGATAAAATGAGGACCCAGATTGTTGGGGGGGCAATAAGTTGACTTTGTAAAAATATACAAATAGAATGAGACTATTGCCTTATACACTGTAAGCCGCCCTGAGTCTTCGGAGAAGGGTGGGATATAAATGTAAACAAAAAAAACAAAAAAACCCCTTTTTTGTGTCTAGTTGTTCTGGTGTGCAGGGCTCGTTTTGAGGGTAGGAGTTGGAACAGTTTAGGTCCTGGATGTGAGGAATCTGTAAATATTTTCACGGCCCTCTTCTTGATTCGTGCAGTATACAGGTCCTCAATGGAAGGCAGGTTGGTAGCAATTATTAATTAAATTATTAATTATAATATATATTATTATATATTATATATATTATATATTACTATATAGATTATTATATGTAATATTATATATATTATTTATATTATATTAATTATATAATACAAATTATTAATTAAAATAATCAATGGAAGGCAGGTTGGTAGCAATTATTGGACCAAGGTTGGTGATAGGACTGAGGAATTTGTGTTGGGAGGAATTTGCTTTAATTTAGTTGAACTACGCTGGGAATGAAGTAATTCTCAGCTGTTCGAATAAAGTTTGTTTGTTTTTACACTGACTGAGTTTCCTATACCTACTTGGGCCTGGGTCACAACTCCTTTCTTGCCACAGTTGTTAAATGGATGACTGCCGTTGTTAAGTCAGTCACACGGTCATTAAGTGAAACCGGCTTCCCCATTGACTTTGCTTGTCAGAAATTCGCAAAAGGGGTCATAAATACACTCCAATGGTCATAAATACGAGCCAGCTGCCAAGTGGCTGAATTCTGATCATGTGATGATCATGGGGAAATGCTGCGACGGCCGTAAGTGTGGAAAAATGGCCGTAAGTCACTTTTTTTCAGTGCCGTTGTCACTTTGAATGGTCACTAAAGGAACTGCTGTAAGTCGAGGACCCCCTGCGACTGGGTGGGTGTGGCCGACTGGGTGGGTGCGGCTGACTGGGTGGGCATGGCCAGCTTGACACCACTCACTGGGCGTGGCCGACTGGGTGGGTGTGGCTGACTGGGTAGGCGTGGCCAGCTTGACACCACTCACTGGGCGTGGCCGACTGGGTGGGTGTGGCTGACTGGGTGGGCGTGGCCAGCTTGACACCACTCACTGGGCGTGGCCGACTGGGTGGGTGCGGCTGACTGGGTGGGCGTGGCCAGCTTGACACCACTCACTGGGCGTGGCCGACTGGGTGGGCGTGGCTGACTGGGTGGGTGCGGCTGACTGGGTGGGTGTGGCCAGCCTTGACACCACTCACTGGGCGTGGCCGACTGGGTGGGCGTGGCCGACTGGGTGGGTGCGGCTGACTGGGTGGGTGTGGCCAGCCTTGACACCACTCACTGGGTGTGGCCAACTGAGTGGGTGTGGCTGACTGGGTGGGCATGGCCAGCCTTGACACCACTCCCCAGACTGCATTGCATTGGGTAGACCGGGCTGAACCGATGCAGGCTGGCCTTTGGTGGTATTCAGTTGGTTTGGACCGGTTTGGGCAAACCGGCAGTGGCGACCTGCAGGCGGGTCCGGATGGGCCTGCTCCCATCCTCCCTCCGCCCCGGTGCTATGCCGTTCTATTTAGCCACATTTTTTAAGCTGTGCGCATGCGTGCAAGCCCCGCACGTAAGCAAAGCCTAAGCGCGGAAGGCACTCTCTCTCACACACATTTTCAGTGCGCGGTGAACCAGTGGTATTATTATGTGAAACGCACCTCTGGGGGCGGCTCCTTACATTTTCCAGGATGGCCCCACTGTCCAGATCCGACCACATCACAGACCGTATCCGGCCTGCAGGCCTTGAGTTTGAGACCTCTGTTGTAGAGGGTCGTTGAGGCCACTTGGAGGTTTAATCTGTGCCCTCAGGATCACCTGAGTAGCACAAATGGGTGTGGAGCCTTCTTGGCTGCAGGATGTTTTTCTGCCCTGTGTCCCTTCACCGTTGGAAACGGTCGCAGGCCGTTTGGGGATGAATTTGTGTTGTCTGCCTCTCAAACTGAATGTTGTGGTCCGCCAGCAGCCTGCGGAGCTGGCAACAGAGTCAGACAGCGATGAGGCTGAGGTGAGGCCAGGGCCATCGGGGAGTGACGTGCGGACTCCAGAGCCTCCAGAGACTGATAGTAGTGAGGCAGAGGAACAGGAGGAGCCTGTTCCTAGTGCACGCAAGAGAAGAGCTGCCAGAAGGCAAGAGCAGCTCAAGCAAAAAGGACGACTCAGGAGTAGGGCCAAGAGATGATTGGCCCCTCCCATAAGGCTTAAAAGAGCAGCAACGGCGTTTGGGCTCTTTGCCGGAAAACAATGTTGATAGCTTTGTCTTCTGCTTCATCTACGTCTTTGTTTTTGTGACTTGTGAACATTTGCCAAGAAAGGCCTTTGGTAGTTTGCCTAGTTGGACCAAGGTTTGTGATAGGACTGAGGAATTTGTGTTGAGAGGAATTTGCTTTAATTTAGTTGAACGACGCTGGGAATGAAGTAATTCTCAGTTGTTCTAATAAAGTTTGTTTGTTTTATGGACTGAGTTTCCTACTACCTACTTGGGCCTGGCTCCTGCAGTCTGCAAGGCTCCACAGCCATTTGCACCACTCAAGTGACCCTACCCCACCCCGAGGACACAGACAAACCTCCAAGTGGCCTCAACGGCTCTCTAAAAAGGATGCAAAGGAGTATAAGTCTTTTCCGTGTGTTGTTCAATTAAGGAGTTTCCAACATGTCTTCTGAGTGCTAGTTGGTTGGTGTACATGGATGTGCTCCGCTAGTCTTCCACCCATTTATCCTACATTTTTAGATTCCTTGTCAGCTTTTCTGGAAATTCCTGGAAGGGTACATAATCAATCAACCAGAGCCAAGACTAAAAACATGGCATTTTTAAACATACAGATGGCCACGTTTTGCTAATTCCCGATGCCAGGAGTGAAATCCAGCAGGGTCTGACAGGTTTGGGAGAACCAGTAGCGGAAATTTTGAGTAGATCGGAGAACTGGTAAATACCACCTCTGGCTGGTCCCAGAGTGGGGAGGGAATGGGGATTTTGCAGTATCCTTCCCCTGCAGTGGGGTGGGAATGGATATTTTGCAGTATCCTTCCCCCAGGAGTGTGGAGGGAATGGAGATTTTGCAGCATCCTTCCCCTGGAGTGGGGAGGGAATGGAGATTTTGCAGTATCCTTCCTCCAGGAGTGGGGTAGGAATGAGGATTTTGCAGTATCCTTCCCCTGGAGTGGGGTGGGAATGAGGATTTTGCAGTATCCTTCCCCTGGAGTGGGTGGGAATGGAGATTTTGCAGTATCCTTCCCCCAGGAGTGGGGTGGGAATAAGGATTTTGCAGTATCCTTCCCCTGGAGTGGGGAGGGAATGGAGATTTTGCAGTATCCTCCCCCTGGAGTGGGGTGGGAATGAGGATTTTGCAGTATCCTTCCCCCAGGAGTGGGGAGGGAATGGAGATTTTGCAGTATCCTTCCCCTGGAGTGGGGAGGGAATGGAGATTTTGCAGTGTCCTTCCCCTGGAGTAGGGAGGGAATGGAGATTTTGCAGTATCCTCCCCCTGGAGTGGGGTGGGAATGAGGATTTTGCAGTATCCTTCCCCCAGGAGTGGGGAGGGAATGGAGATTTTGCAGTATCCTTCCCCCAGGAGTGGGGAGGAAATGGAGATTTTGCAGTGTCCTTCCCTCAGGAGTGGGAGGAATGGAGATTTTGCAGTGTCCTTCCTGGAGTGGGGTGGGAATGGATATTTTGCAGTATCCTTCCCCAGGAGTGTGGAGGAATGGAGATTTTGCAGCATCCTTCCTGGAGTGGGAGGAATGGAGATTTTGCAGTATCCTTCCCCCAGGAGTGGGGTGGGAATGAGGATTTTGCAGTATCCTTCCCTGGAGTGGGGTGGGAATGGAGATTTTGCAGTATCCTTCCCCCAGGAGTGGGGTGGGAATAAGGATTTTGCAGTATCCTTCCCCTGGAGTGGGGAGGGAATGGAGATTTTGCAGTATCCTCCCCCTGGAGTGGGGTGGGAATGAGGATTTTGCAGTATCCTTCCCCCAGGAGTGGGGAGGGAATGGAGATTTTGCAGTATCCTTCCCCTGGAGTGGGGAGGGAATGGAGATTTTGCAGTGTCCTTCCCCTGGAGTAGGGAGGGAATGGAGATTTTGCAGTATCCTCCCCCTGGAGTGGGGTGGGAATGAGGATTTTGCAGTATCCTTCCCCCAGGAGTGGGGAGGGAATGGAGATTTTGCAGTATCCTTCCCTTGGAGTGGGGAGGGGATGGAGATTTTGCAGTGTCCTTCCCCTGGAGTGGGGAGGGAATGGAGATTTTGCAGTGTCCTTCCCCTGGAGTGGGGTGGGAATGGATATTTTGCAGTATCCTTCCCCCAGGAGTGTGGAGGGAATGGAGATTTTGCAGCATCCTTCCCCTGGAGTGGGGAGGGAATGGAGATTTTGCAGTATCCTTCCTCCAGGAGTGGGGTAGGAATGAGGATTTTGCAGTATCCTTCCCCTGGAGTGGGGTGGGAATGAGGATTTTGCAGTATCCTTCCCCCAGGAGTGGGGAGGGAATGGAGATTTTGCAGCGTCCTTCCCCTGCCACGCCCACCAAGCTACGCCATGCCCACAAAGCCACGCCCACAGAACTGGTAGTAAAGAAATTTGAATTCCACCACTGCTTGATGCTGTTTTTCGTCTATTTTTAAGTCTTCCTTCATCCGTCAACAGCTGCATTTTTCAGCGGCCACCAATTCTTCTTTCTTGTTTTTTCCTTACTGTAACTACAAGCGAAGGTTTCATTTGTCTTGATTAGCGGAGCGGTTAGGCCTAATTTTTCAAACGGGGCTAATCAATTAGAAACTGGTCAGAGTGAAAGAGAGAGAGAGAGAGAGAGAAAAGAAGAAGGAGAAAATGGTTTAGGTCTCAGCTGTAAAAATTGTTGGCTGAGTTGCAGGTTGCATCTGAAAAAGTCTAAAAGGGCTGTCGGTAGCAGAAGCGGCAAACCGGTCCTGAAATTGCACTTGATGGATGGGAGACCACAAGGACCACAAGGAGATGCCGTGGATGGAGGCTAGGCTAACTTATGATACGTGGGCTTCAGGTCCCAGAATTCCCCATGCTGGCTGGGGAATTCTGGGAGTCTGAAGTCCACACATTGTAAAGTTGTGCAGGTTGCAGAATTTTGGGGGTTGAAGTCAGGGGTGAAATCCAGCAGGTTCCGACAGGTTCTGGAGAACCGGCAGCGGAAATTTTGAGTAGTTCGGAGAACCGGCAAATACCACCTCTGGCTGGCCCCAGAGTGGGACGGGAATGGAGATTTTGCAGTATCCTTCACCCAGGAGTGGGGTGAGAATGGGGATTTTGCAGTATCTTTCCCCCTGGAGTGGGGAGGAAATGGGATTTTGCAGTATCCTTCCCCTGCCATGCCCACCAAGCCACGCCCACCAAGCCACACCACGCCCACCAAGCCACGCCCACAGAAACGGTAATATAAAAATTTGGATTTCACCACTGGTTGAAGTCCACCCCTCTTAAATCATGCTGGCAGGGGGATTCTGGGAGTCAAAATCCATCCATCTTAAAGCATGTCAGCTGGGGAATTCTGGGAGTTGAAGTCCACCCCTCCTAAAACATGCCGGCTGAGGAATTCTGGGAGTTGAAGTCCACCCCTCATAAAACATGCCGGCTGGGGAATTCTGGGAGTTGAAGTCCACCCTTCATAAAACATGCCGGCTGGGGAATTCTGGGAGTTGAAGTCCACCCTTCATAAAACATGCCGGCTGGGGAATTCTGGGAGTTGAAGTCCACCCTTCATAAAACATGCCGGCTGGGGAATTCTGGGAGTTGAAGTCCACCCCTCATAAAACATGCCGGCTGGGGAATTCTGGGAGTTGAAGTCCACCCCTCATAAAACATGCCGGCTAAGGAATTCTGGGAGTTGAAGTCCACCTCTCATAAAACATGCCGGCTGGGGAATTCTGGGAATTGAAGTCCACCCCTCATAAAACATGCCGGCTGGGGAATTCTGGGAGTTGAAGTCCACCCCTCATAAAACATGCCGGCTGGGGAATTCTGGGAGTTGATGTCCACCCTTCATAAAATATGCCGGCTGGGGAATTCTGGGAGTTGAAGTCCACCCCTCATAAAACATGCCGGCTGGGGAATTCTGGGAGTTGACGTCCACCCCTCATAAAACATGCCGGCTGGGGAATTCTGGGAGTTGAAGTCCACCCCTCATAAAACATGCCGGCTGGGGAATTCTGGGAGTTGAAGTCCACCCCTCATAAAACATGCCGGCTAAGGAATTCTGGGAGTTGAAGTCCACCTCTTATAAAACATGCCGGCTGGGGAATTCTGGGAGTTGAAGTCCACCCCTCATAAAACATGCCGGCTGGGGAATTCTGGGAATTGAAGTCCACCCCTCATAAAACATGCCGGCTGGGGAATTCTGGGAGTTGAAGTCCACCCCTCATAAAACATGTCGGCTGGGGAATTCTGGGAGTTGAAGTCCACCCCTCATAAAACATGCCGGCTGGGGAATTCTGGGAGTTGAAGTCCACCCCTCATAAAACATGCCGGCTGGGAAATTCTGGGAGTTGAAGTCCACCCCTCATAAAACATGCCGGCTGGGGAATTCTGGGAGTTGAAGTCCACCCTTCATAAAACATGCCGGCTGGGGAATTCTGGGAGTTGAAGTCCACCCCTCATAAAACATGCTGGCTGGGGAATTCTGGGAGTTGAAGTCCACCCTTCATAAAACATGCCGGCTGGGAAATTCTGGGAATTGAAGTCCACCCCTCATAAAACATGCCGGCTGGGGAATTCTGGGAGTTGAAGTCCACCCCTCATAAAACATGCAAGGTGGAAAAATGAATATTTTTCTGACTCTCATCACGGCAGTCCTCCCAGCAGGAAAGCTGCCAAAATTCCCTCTTCTCAGCTGGATTTGCTCCAACGCTGGAGGTTTTGAAGAAGAGATTGGACAACCATTTGTCTGAAATGGAATAGGGTTTCTTGCCTGAGCAGGGGGTTGGACTAGAAGACCTTTGAGGTCCCTATTATTATTCTGCTATTTTAAGGTTTTATGACTGTCAGAAAAATGTAATCAAAGAGGGCCTTGAAGTCAAATGCAGTCCCCACAAATAGTTTGGAATGCAGGTAGTCCTCGACTTACGACCACCATTTAGTCCAAAATTTCCATTGCTAAGCAAGACCGCTGTTAAGGAAGTTTTGCCTCAATTTCTGACCTTTCTTTCCACAGTTGCTAAGTGAATCATTGCAATAACAACAACAACAACAACAACCACAACAACAGAGTTGGAAGGGACCTTGGAGGCCTTCTAGTCCAACCCCCTGCCCAGACAGGAAACCCTACATCATCTCAGACAAATGGTTATCCAACATTTTCTTAAATTTTTCCAGTTCTTAAGTGATTCACACGGTCATTAAGAAAAACCGGCTTCCCTATTGACTTTGCTCGTCAGAAGGTCGCAAAAGGGGATCACATGACCCCAGGACACAGCAACCGTCATAAATACGAGCCAGTTGCCAAGCAGCTGAATTTTGATCATGTGATCATGGGTGAATGCTGCGATGGCCGTATGTGTGGAAAAACGGCCGTAAGTCATTTTTTTCAGTGCCGTTGCGACTTTGAATGGTCACTAAAGGAACTGTTGTAAGTCGAGGACTCCCTGCATGTCGTTTTCTGTGATTAAAAAAGCAACAAAAAAAGGAATTAAACAACACTCATGCTCATTCCCCCACCTACCTACCTACCTTCCTTCCTTCCTTCCTTCCTTCCTTCCTTCCTTCCTTCCTTCCTTCCTTCCTTCCTTCCTTTCTTTCTTTCTTATTTATTTTTGCATAGATCTAAGGACAAATGCATACGGGATGTGGTGGCTCAGTGGCTAAGACGCTGAGCTTGTCGATCGAAAGATCGGCAGTTCAGTGGTTCGAATCCCGAGTGCCGCGTAACGGGGTGAGCTCCCGTGACTTGTCCCAGCTTCTGCCAACCTAGCAGTTCGAAAGCAGGTAAAAAATGCAAGTAGAAAAAATAGGGACCACCTTTGGTGGGAAGGGAACAGCGTTCCATGCGTCTTTGGCGTTGAGTCATGCCGGCCACATGACCACGGAGACAGCGCTGGCTCTTCGGCTTTGAAACGGAAATGAACACCGCCCCCTAGAGTCGGGAACGGGTAGCACGTATGTGCGAGGGGAACCTTTACGGACAAATGCACACACGTCTAAGAGGAAAATAACTCAATCTATTCCTTTCCAATCCCTGAGATCAAACCCCAAGATTTGGAAGAGCGTGTTTTTTTTCCTTCTTCCTCCCATGAAATCCAGTGGGTATTATGGGATGGAGGGAAAGCTGGCTTGTAACAAGGCGAAGGAAGAAAAAGATGCTTTCGGGCGAGGCTCCCATCTCCTGCCTCCTCCCATCCTCTGCCTGCCTGCCAGCACTTCTAATAGACTAATTGGATTTTTAATGGTGGTAATTAATGGGGAAACTTCATTATGAGCATGTGTGACATCTAGCTGCGGGCTGCTTTACGACTCGGGAGGGAAGTGGGGGGAGACGGGAAGATCCAGGGAGGGAGATGGACCGGGAAAGAAATTGGAAAGCAGATGGAAGACAAGCCAGGAGTGGCTTCGAGCTGCAAGCGTTGTTATCTCTGGCACGAGAGATGGAGATCCTGGCTTCCCATCAGCATCAGGGTTTATTTTGACCCTGAAGGTGGTTTGGACGCATCCTCTGGCAGTCAGACCAATCGCCACAGCTTCTCTCTTCAAGCCAAAGGGTTCGATGACAAGGTTCACACACAGCCTGCAGGCAACCTGTGTCTCCTTTACAAGGCAAAAGAGGGGATTAGAGGAGGAAGAGGAAGAGGGGGAGGAGGAGGAGGAAGAGGAAGAGGAGGAGGAGGGGAGGGCAGGATTGTGGGGTCCGCTAGAAGGGAGGGAGGGAGGAAGGGAGGAGGAGGAGGAGGAGGAGGAGGAGGAGGAGGAGGAGGAGGAGGAGGAGGAGGATGACGACAACTGTGGGATCCTTGGTGGTCTCTGAGCTTGGTGGTTTTCTTGCAGATGTTTCCTGACCCAAAAATAAACCTCTTCAACGCTAGACGGGAATGGAGTTTGTGGAGAGGAAGAGGAGGAAGAGAAGGAGAAGGAGGAGATGGAGAAGGATGGGAGGAGGAGGAGGAAAAAGGAGGGCAAGGAGAAGGATTGGTGGTGGAGGAGGAGGGGACTGAGAAAGAGAAGGAGGAGAAGGATGGGAGGAAGAGGAGAAAGAAGAAGATGAAGAAAGCAGAAGGAGAGGAGGAAGGGAGGACAAGGAGGAGAAGGAGAAAACTAGAAGGAGGCGAACAAGGAAAGGTGGAGGAGAAGAAAGGAGGAGGAGAGGAGGAGGAGGAAAAAGAGGAGGAGAAGGAAAAAATTAGAACAAGGAAAAGAGGAGAAGGAGAAGGAGGAGAACAAGCAGAAGGATAAGGATGGGGAGGAGGCGAAAGAAGGAAGAAGGAAGGAGAAGGAGAGGAGGAGAAGAATGAGGAGGAGAAGGCTAGAAGGAGAACAAAGAGGGAGGAAGAGAAGGAGGAGGAGGAGGAGGAAAAAGAGAGGAAGGACGAGGAGGACAAGGAAAAGGAGAATGATAGGAGGAGGAGAAAGAAAGAAGAAAGGAGGAGAGGACAAGAATGAAGAGGAGAAGGCTAGAAGGAGGAGAACAAGGAGGAGGAGGACATGGAGGAGGAAGAGAAGGAGGTAGTAAAAAGGGGCAAAACTCACTTAACGACCGTCTTGCTTAGCAATTGGAAATTTTGGCCTCAACTGCGGTCACACGTTGAGGACTACTGTCCTTGCAAGACTGTCGCCTACTTTTATTCTCGCAGTCACCATCCCCATAATATTGGGTTAAAAAACGGCAGGGGTCTTGTCCGGGCTTATGTTTCCTGCCTCAGTTTTCTCTTCTTGGGCATTCTCCTTTTTCGCTGCCTCTTCTTTTTCTTCCTCAGCTTTTGATGGAGGGCAGCCAGACCTCATCCTCACTAAAAAAATAAAATGAAATCTGATTTCTTTGCTTCTAGAACAGGAGTCTCCAACCTTGGTCCCTTTAAGCAAAGCTGGCTGAGGAACTCTGGGAGTTGAAGTCCACAAGTCTTAAAGGGACCAAGGTTGGAGACCCCTGTTCTAGAAGAGAGTGCAAGCTTAGTTTTTTCCCCCCACACTTAAGCAGAGTGTTGTGACTCCGCCCCCCGAGCCTGTCCTCATGGAGGAGAGTGACTTGGAGAGTGAGGGAGAGGAGCCAGCAAGGCCTCCCTCGCCAGGACCCTCCTCGCTGGCACTGCCCCAAGTTCCAGCTGCAGGCCAGGAGGAGGAGCTGACAAGGCCTCCCTCTCCCGCACCCTCCTCCTCCCTGGCAACGCCTCAAGTCCCAGCTGCTGACGATCAATCCTGGATTGATCTGAGGCAGCGACGAAAAGGTAAGCGTGCGCAGCAGAGGAAAAGGTGTGGCAGGCTCAGAGATTGCTGAGTCACTGAGCCACACCCCACAGGGTATAAAAGTGGGTGGAACTGCCATGTGGCGGACAAAAAAAGCTACCAAGGGTTGCACTGCAGCTCAGTTGTTGGAGGGTTTAAAGGACTTTGTCAGTGAGTTTTGGCAACGTGTCTTGGACACGAGATAACGGACTCAGAACTTGGCAGGCCTTTGCACGGTCACTGCCAAGTATTTCCTCAACTGAAGAAAATCAGGTCTGTAGTAAATAAAAAGACTGGGAGACACGCGTCTTTGCGTTTGCTCTGTGAAGTGGGGAGGGGGAACAGAACACAGAGGGACAAAGATGGGCTGGCCTTCAAGAAAAGTGAAATCTCTGAAAACACTACAGATTCTCCCGTTGTGTTGTGTTGTGTTGTGTTGTCGAGCCAGTGACAACTTTCTTACTTTCTGCCGCCTCACAACCGAAAGTGTGAAAGACACACATTTCTTTATAATGTGATAAACAGAGTTTAAAGCAGTGTTGTTTTTTTTCTCAAAACTGGCGACTTTAAAATAGGTGGACTTCAATTCCCAGAATTCCCCAACCAGGGCTTCTGATTGACAACACACACACACACACACACACACACAGAGACACACACGGTGCACACAACAATCTCAAAAAAACCTGTGCAAAGCGAGGGGAAGAGCCCATTGCATCATTAAGCGGAGGATCTCCAAACTTGGTAACTTAAAAGACTCGTGGACTTCAACTCCCAGAATTCCCTCCCCCCATTCTCTGTTCAGGCCAAAGGATTCTGGGAATTGAAGTCCGCCTATTTTAATGTTGTCAACTTTGGTAAAATATGGCGGACAGAAACTCTTTAAGTCTTACAAAAAAAACATTTTAAAGAAGGGGTAACTATCTCTTTTTTTATTTTTTTTTAAAAAAGCTGGGATAGTCCAGTGGTCCCCAACTTACAACCGTTCATTTAGTGGCCATTCGAGGTTACAACGGTACTGTAGAAAGCAACATACGATCGGTCCTCGCATTTATGACCGTTGCGGTATCTCCATGGTTGCGTGATCAAAAATCTGGCAAAATGTGGTATTTATGATGGTTGCAGCGTCTGGGGTCACGTGATCGCCACGTGCTTTGCGACCTTCTGACAAGCAAAGTCAATGGGGGAGATACGGATTCGTTTAATGGCCGTGTGATTCACTTAAGAACCACAGTGATTTCCTTAATCACCATAGTATAAAAAGGGCGTAAACTCAGATTAAAAGACTCATTTAACAGACGCCTCGCTTAGAAACAGAAACCCTGATCTCAATTTTGGTCGTAAACTGAGGCAACGTTTATTTAATAATAATTGAAAATCCAGACTGGAAGCAGTTTAGCAGCTTCTCCAAATCTTGTGGCACTGAGTTCCTCAGGTTATACCAGCCAGCATTTGATTGACAGTCGGCCATACTCAGTGAATAGGGCATAAAATTTGACCTTTTTATGCGGGGTGGGGAATCGGTTCTGGTGGACCGTGTCTTTCCCATTTGATTTCTCATTTCTGAAATAAAGTAGATTTTTTTCCCCCTCCATTTCCCACCCCCCCGTACTTCTGGACCTTCCTCGGCCCCCTCCCCCACTCCTGATTCTAGTTTCTCAAATTGCTTTGAGATCTGATTAGGAACAAATTCCCACCACCAACTTGACAGATGCTGCTACGCAGACTCTCCTCAAACGGCTGACATTCATGGATAGATCCGCTTCAATCAAAGCTTTCCTGAGAATTTTGATTAGACCAGCTGCTCAACGACAGACAAAACCCCCTAAAGAGATAGAATGATGGGGTTTTTTCCTTTCCTTTCCTTTCCTTTCCTTTCCTTTCCTTTCCTTTCCTTTCCTTTCCTTTCCTTTCCTTTCCTTTCCTTTCTTTTCCTTCCCTTCCTTTCCTTTCCTTTCCTTTCCTCTTTCTCAGTTTTTCCTTCCTCATTTTCTTCCTCCCTCCCTCTGTCCTTCGCTCAATTTCCTGCCTTCCTTCCCCTTTCCTTTCTCATCTATTTATTTTTCTTCCCTCCCTTCTTTCCTCCCTGTCCCTCCTTCCCTTCCCCTTCTCTTTCTTATCTTACTCCCTTTCCTTTCCTCCGTTCCTTCCCTCTTTCTGTTTGTCCTTCCTCATTTTCTTCCTTCCTTCCTCTGTCCCTCGTTCGGCTTCCTCCCTTCCCCTTCCCTTTCTCATCTATTTATTTTGCTTCTCTCCCTTCTTTCCTTCTTTTCTCGCTCTCCTTCCTCCCTTCCCCTTCTCATCTATTTAATTTTCCTCCCTGCCTTCTTTCCTCCCTGTCCCTCCTTCCCTTCCCCACTCCCCTTCCACTTCTCTTTCTTATCTATTTACTTCCTTTCCTTTCCTTTCCTTTCCTTTCCTTTCCTTTCCTTTTTGTTGCTTCCTTCTTTCTTTCCTTCCCTCCTTTCTTTTCCTTTCCTTTCCTCCCTGCCTTCCTTCCATTCTTCCTTGCCTTGCCTGTTTTCCTTTCCCTCCTTTCTTTTCTTTTCTTTTCTTTTCTTTTCTTTTCTTTTCCTTTCCTTTCCTTTCCTTTCCTTTCCTTTCCTTTCCTTTCCTTTCCTTCTTCCCTCTCTCCCCATTTTTTTTTTAAAATTTGAATTTATATCCCGCCCTTCTCCGAAGACTCAGGGTGGCTTACACTGTGTTAAGCAACCCCTTCTCCCTTCCCTCTTCCCTTTCCTTCCCTCTTTCCCTCTTCCACCTTTTCCGTTCCCTTCCCTTCACTCTTCCGTTCCCTTCACCCTTTCCTTTCCTTTCTTTCAATGCTCTTCCCTCTTTCACCCTTCCCTTCCTTTCTCTCCTTTTCTTCTTTCCTTTCCCTTCCCTTCTTTTTTCCCCTCCTCCTCCTCCTCCTTTTCTTCCTCCTCCTCTGCAATTTCTGACAACTTCAATCTCTCTTCCTGCCCCCCCCTCACCCCCATCCCCACCCCCCCTGGCCAAAACTCCATCCTTTTATCCATTCCCACCATCCAGAAGTTTATGGGTCTTCTCTTCTCCTCCTCCGTCCCCATCATAACTTCTCCTGATTTCAATTGTCTAAAGAGATCCGGAGGGACCTTGGCTGTGCAATCTCTCCCACCCCCTGCCGAAAACTTGAATGGTGGGAGGGGTCCCCCCCCCCTACTCCGCAACCCTCCCCTCGTCCATTTAACGATTTGCTGGAAATTACTTCCAGTGTCACCCGCTGTGAGGCTTCCTCAGAGCTGCTTGGCACGCCAAGGGGCACGGAGCAGCTGTCTTGACGTTCGGATGATTAATTGCACCATTGCCTCCCTGCCCTTCCCCCCTTCAGACCCCACCCCAACCTTCCTCGCCTCCCCCCCCCCACTCCCCCTTTCTCCTTTCAAAGCCTTCTGCCACACTGACAGCATCACCTCCCGGTTTAAAGGGGCTTTTGAGAAATGCAGTGAAAGGCACCATGTGTGCCAGGCTGTCAGCAACTTGGCAGGGAGAGGGTGGCAAAGAATGCAGGGCTTCTGATTGACAACACACACACACACACACACACACACACACACACAACAATCTCAAAGAAATTGTGCCGAGCAAGGGGAAGAGAGAGCCCATTGCAAAAAGGTTTTAAGAGTTGCAAACTTAATCTTGCTGTAGCTTCTTCTTCTCCAGAAAGATTACACTACTAACCAGAGCATACAAAACATTTGCTAGACCAATTCTCGAATACAGCTCACCTGTCTGGAACCCACACCTCATTTCGGACATTAATACAATGAGCGTGTCCAGAAATATTTTACAAACATAACATAACATAACATAACATCAGAGTTGGAAGGGACCTTGGAGGCCTTCTAGTCCAACCCCCTGCCCAGGCAGGAAACCCTATACCATCTCAGTCAGATGGTTATCCAACATTTTCTTAAAAATTTCCAGTGTTGGAGCATTCACAACTTCTGAAGGCAAGTCGTTCCACTTATTAATTGTTCTAACTGTCAGGAAATTTCTCCTTAGTTCTAAGTTGCTTCTTTCTTTGACCAGTTTCCACCCATTGCTTCTTGTTCTACCCTCAGGTGCTTTGGTGAACAGCCTGATTCCCTCTTCTTTGTGGCAACCCCTGAGATATTGGAACACAGCTATCATGTCTCCCCTAGTCCTTCTTTTTGTTAAACTAGACATACCCAGTTCCTGCAACCGTTCTTCATATGTTTTATCCTCCAGTCCCCTAATCATCTTTGTTGCTCTTCTCTGCACTCTTTCTAGAGTCTCAACATCTTTTTTACATCGTGGCGACCAAAACTGGATGCAATATTCCAAGTGTGGCCTTACCAAGGCATTATAAAGTGGCACTAACACTTCACGTGATCTTGATTCTATCCCTCTGTTTATGCAGCCCAGAACTGTGTTGGCTTTTTTAACAGCTGCTGCACACTGCTGGCTCATATCTAAATGGTTATCCACTAGGACTCCAAGATCCCTCTCACAGGTACTACTATTGAGCAAGGTACCACATATACGGTACTGGTGCATTTTGTTTTTTTGGCCTAAATGTAGAACCTTACTTTTTTCACTGTTGAATTTCATTTTGTTAGATAGCGCCCAATGTTCAAGTCTGTCAAGATCTTTCTGTAACTTGAGCCTATCTTCTGGAGTGTTGGCTATTCCTGCCAGCTTGGTGTCATCTGCAAATTTGATGAGTTCCCCATCTATCCCCTCGTCCAAGTCATTGATGAAGATGTTGAAGAGTACTGGGCCTAAAACAGAGCCTTGGGGTATTCCACTGCATACTTCCCTCCATGTGGATGTAGTTCCGTTGAGGACTACACGTTGAGTGCGGTTGGTCAGCCAATTACGAATCCATCTGGTGGTGGTGCTGTCTAACCCACTTTTTTCTACTTTATCTAGTAGTAGGTTATGGTCTACTTTATCAAATGCTTTACTGAAGTCCAAGTAAATTATATCGACAGCATTCCTCTGGTCTACTAATTTTGTCATTTTGTCAAAGAATGCGATAAGATTAGTCTGGCATGATCTGTTTTTGACAAACCCATGTTGGCTTTTGGTTATTACTTTGTTTGCTTCTAGGTGTTCGGTGATTCGGTGCTTGATTATCTTTTCCAGAATCTTCCCGGTATTGAGGTCAGACTGATAGGTCTGTAGTTTCCTGGATCTGTTTCTTTTTTGAAGATGGGAACTACATCAGCTCTTTTCCAGTCCTCTGGCAGCTCCCCTGTGCTCCAGGATCTTTGAAAGATATAGTTCAGTGGTTCTGAGATCACGTCTGCCAGTTCCTTCAGAACCTTGGGGTGTAATCCATCCGGTCCTGGTGATTTGAACTCGTCTAGGGTAGACAGGTGTTCACTTACCATTTTCTTCCCTATTTTAACTTGTGTTTCTAATCTGTTTTTGTAGTGCTGTTTTGATAGGTTGGATTGTTTTTCCTTTTGTGTAAAGACAGATGCAAAATATGAGTTAAGTAGATCTGCTTTCTCCCTGTTGCTTGTCATCTTCTTGCCACTTTCTCCCAGCAATGGGCCAATTGTTTCCTTGACTTTTTTCTTGTTTTTAACATGTTGGAAGAACATTTTTGTTATTTTTACTTTTGTCGCTAGCCTTTGTTCATTGTGAGCCTTAGCTTTCCTCACTTCATCTTTACAGGCTCGGGCTGTTGCTGATATTCTGCCTTAGTTATTTGCCCCTCTTTCCACTTTTTATATTTGTCCTTTTGTCTTTCAATTTGTCAGATAGTTCTTTATGCATCCATGCTGGTTTCTTTTGAGATCTACTATTTTCTTCTTCATTGGTATTGTGTTAGACTGTGCTTTTATAATCTCACTTTTCAAAATTTCCCAAGCTTCTTGAGTTGTTTTCCCCCTGAGGATTCTCATCCATTGAATCCTTCTCAAGCTCTCTCTAAGTTTATTGAAATTAGCTCTCTTAAAGTCCAAGACTCTAGTTTGACTTTGTTCTACTACTTGTATTTGCTTAATGTCGAATTCCAATATTGCGTGGTCACTTGCCCCAAGGTTCCTGTAGCTTCAACACCTTCTATCATTTCATCTCTGTTAGTGAGAATTAAGTCCAATATGGCTGATCCCTTGTCGCCTTCTCTATTTTTAGGAAACAAAGTTGTCTGCTAGGTTTGTTAGGAACCTGTTGGATCTTCCACTTGGTGCAGAGTTTGTTTCCCAGTTGATGTCAGGGTAGTTAAAATCCACCATTACTACTGTGATGTGTTTCCTACATACCTTAGTTAGCTGACTAGCAAAAGTTCATCTACTTCCTCTGTTTGGTTGGGTGGCCTATAGTATAGACCTATGGCAATATCGTTTTCACCCTTTTATATTGACCCAAATACATTCAAGATGATTTTCATCATTGTTGTGCTCTATTTCTGTAGAGATGTAGTTATTTCTTATATATAGTGCAACTCCTCCTCCTCTTTTATTTGGTCTATTTCTTTTAAATAATTTATATGCCTCTAGCTGTATGTTCCATTTGTGAGTTTCATCCCACCAAGTTTCCGTAATGGCAACAATATCATATCTACCCTCATTTACTTGGATTTCTAATTCACCCTGTTTATTCCTCATACTCTGTGCATTGGTGTATAGACATTTGAGTCCATTTGGATTGATCTTGTGTTTACTGTCTACATAACCTGTGTTGACTGCCCCTACTTTCTTGCCACCTGTTGGTTTAGTGCACATGGTACGGCACTCACTGTTAAATGCTTGGTTTTGCTTGATAGCATGGTTGATAGTCTTACCCATACAGACATCTATGTTACATGCACTGATAACCCTTTTAGTTTTCGATTGCTGGGGACAGAAATTTTCTATATCAGTTAATTCTCTGTCCCCACTGTTCAGTTTAAATGTTTATCCAGAAAATCTGTGAATGTATTGCTGAGTAACTCAGTCCCTTTCTTTGATGGATGCAATCCATCTCTTTTGTACAATTTTTCACTGGACCAGTTGCAGACATCATGACTAATAAAACCAAAGCCTTCCCTTTTACACCACTCCTTTAGCCACACATTAAACTCCACTACACTCTGGCCTTTGCCTTTTTGTTCCTTATGTACTGGTAAAACCTCTGAAAAGTTAAGCCTACAACCTATGCTATTAAGTTCATACCCTAAGCTCTGGAAATCATTCTGCACAGAAAGCACATCCTTTTGGGACAGATCATTTGTGCCAAGATGTATAATAGCATCAACATCAGAATCCTTACTGGCATTCTTGACTATCTTAAGAATACGCCTCTTGTCTCTGCTGGCAGTAGCACCAGGTAGACACCTGACGTCTTTCAAAACCTCCATATCCTTTCCTAAATTTACATCCCTTACAATTGAATCTCCAATCAGAAGGTGGCTTCTCTTTTTGGATACCGTGCTCTTCTTGTGTGACCGATCTGTAATACTTGATACACACTTTTCCAAAGTAGGTTCACACTTTTCCAAAGTAAGTTCTTCATCTTGAACCATAATCCCTTGATTGTTTGAGTTATCAGTATCACAACTACCTTGATCTGTCACTTTAGTGTTCCTATTTAGGTCAGCAAGGGCACTATATCTGTTATACTGGGACACTGTAAAAGCTTTGTGTTTATGGTTCACAGCTCTCACCCTGCCAGATCCCACGGTTGTCCATACAGCCCTTTTCCTGCAGGATCTTTGTGGTAGAGGGAGCTGATGGCTCAGCAGCTGGAATGGCTGAATTGGGTACCTAATTTCTGCTTGGAGAGCATAGATTAGAGATTCTAGATATGTAATCTGTCCACGTAGACTGCTAATTTGTTTACAAGAAGAATCCTCCACTCCTCCACTCCTCTGATCCAATCCTCCACTCCTCTGATCACAACAAAATACCTTATGCCACCAGACTTGAAATCCTGGGTTTAGAAAATGTAGAACTCCGACGCCTTCGACATGACCTGAGTATAACTCATAAAATCATCTGCTACAATGTCCTTCCTGTTGAAGACTACTTCAACAATGTCCTTCCTGTTGAAGACTACTTCAGCTTCAATCTTCAAAGGACCTCTGGTGGCTCATCGGACTAACACAGCTGCTTGCAATTACTGCAAGTTCAAGTCCCACCAGGCCCAAGGTTGACTCAGCCTTCCATCCTTTATAAGGTAGGTAAAATGAGGACCCAGATTGTTGGGGGCAATAAAAGTTGACTTTGTATATAATATAGAAATGGATGAAGACTATTGTTTGACACAGTGTAAGCCGCCCTGAGACTTACGACCTTCGCAGAAGCCCGGAGTCACGTGCTCCCCATTTGCGGCCGCCCCAGCCGGCTTCCGATAATTACAATTCGCAGCCCTGCAATGTCTCACTTAACGACGGTGAGAAAAAAGATTTTTTAAAAAACGCAGGTTTTTTTAAGGGGGCTGTCACGTGACCGCGCCACTTAAGGACAAATTTCCCAGTTTTCCATTGCGGTCGTAAGCCGAGGACGACCTCTTTTGTATGACCCTGCTTGTCCCCTTTCCTCCCCATCACGCCTCTCGCACGAGACATTTCATCCAGGGGGAAAGAGAGCATATTAACATATTTCTGCCTCAAATCCTCTTTGTCCTCTTCTCTTCTCTTCTCTTCTCTTCTCTTCTCTTCTCTTCTCTTCTCTTCTCCTCTCTTCTCTTCTTTCCTTATTCCTTTCCTTATTCTATTCTATTCTATTCTATTCTATTCTATTCTATTCTATTCTATTCTATTCTATTCTATTCTATTCTATTCCATTCCATATTCTATTCTATTCTATTCTATTCTCTCTTCTCTTCCTTATTCCTTTCCTTATTTATTCCTTATTCATTCCTTCTTCACTTCTCTTCTCTTCTTTCCTTATTCTATTCTCTCTTCTTTCCTTATTCCTTTCCTCATTTATTCCTTATTCTATTCTATTCTATTCTATTCTATTCTATTCTATTCTATTCTATTCTATTCTATCTATTCTATTCTATTCTTCATTCCAATATTCTCTTCTCTTCTCTTCTCTTCTCTTCTCTCCTTATTCCTTTCCTTATTCCTTCCTTATTCTATTCTATTCAATTCTATTCTATTCTATTCTATTCTATTCTATTCTTCATTCCAATATTCTCTTCTCTTCTCTTCTCTTCTCTTCTCTTCTCTCCTTTCTTTATTCCTTCCCTATTCTATTCTATTCTATTCTATTCTATTCTATCCTATCCTATCCTATCCTATCCTATCCTATCCTATCCTATCCTATCCTATCCTATCCTATCCTATCCTATCCTATCCCCCTGGTCACACAATCAAAATTTGGATGCATGATGACTGGTTCATTCAGGTATTCCTCAACTTGCGGCCACAATTGAGCCCAATGTCATCAAGTGAGAAATTTGCTTCACCCCATTTTACGGCATTTCTTGCCTCTGTTCTTAAGTGAGTTGCTGCCGTTCTTAAAGGAGTCACATGGTTACAAAGTGAACCTGGTTTCCCCACTGAAGGTCGCGAAAGGAGATCAGGAGACCCTTGGGAATACTGCAACCGTCATAAATGCGAGTCACTGTTCAAGTATCCGGACGTAAAACACATCACCACGGGGATGCTGCCATGGTCGTAAGTGTGGACTATAGTCCTAAATCCCCTTTTTTCAGTGCTGTTGAAACTGTGTTTCCTCGATTAACGATGGCAGTGATTCATTTTACCAAACCTCTCTCTTAGCAACGGAATGCTTGGCCTCCCTTGCGGTCGTAAGCTGAGGACTGCCAGGAAAGGAGGCTGCGTCTTCTCCGTGGAAGGGCGTTTTGAGCGGAGGGATGCTAATTGTTACCGACAGGCGAGGTCCCCATCCCATCCATAATTCATCCCTAAGAAGTCTTGAAGCATGTCGGATTAATAATGTATCAAGACAGCTGGTACCCGACAAAGCCCAAATCCTTGGTTAAAAATATATCCCTTAGCTGCCTCCCAGCTGCCTTCCCCTTTCAGTTCCAATTAGCCGACCCAAATACAGGTTGTCCTCGACTTACAGCAGTTTCATTTAGTGACCATTCCAAGTTACGATGGCAGAGAAGAAAAGCCAAGAGCGTTTTTCATAGTTATCACCTTTGCAAGCTCTGTCGGATCAGGTAAAATAATTTTTTTATTTTATTTTTTTTAGAAGTTTTTATTGATTTTTTTAGTTTCCTCCCCCCACACACATACATAATTTATGAACAGAGTATTGGCCATATCATATCTTATACAATTCAATATTTATTTATTTATTTATTTTATTTATTTATTTATTTTGTCACAACAATATATGTAGGTATCATACAAAAAGATTATATAGTATATAAACACATAAATGAGTAAATATTAGGAGGTATAAGCATATATATATATATAGGAAGAAGAAAAGAAAAACAATAGGACAGGAACGGTAGGCACATTTGTGTGCTTATGCACGCCCCTTATGGTCCTCTTAGGAATGGGGTGAGGTCAATAGTAGAAAGTTTTTGGATAAAACTTTTAGGATTATGGGAAGAGACCACAGAGTCAGGTAAAGTATTCCAAGCACTGATGATTCTGTTACAGAAGTCATATTTTCTGCAATCTAGATTAAAGCGGTTGACATTAAGTTTAAATCTATTGGTTGCTCTTGTATTATTGCAATTAAAGCTGAAGTAGTCTTTAACAGGAAGGACATTGCAATAGATGATTCTGTGAGTTAAACTTAGGTCTTGTCGAAGGCGACGGAGTTCCAAGTTTTCTAAGCCTAGGATTTCAAGTCTGGTGGGATAGGGTATTC
Source organism: Ahaetulla prasina (assembly GCF_028640845.1). Lineage (NCBI taxonomy): Eukaryota > Metazoa > Chordata > Lepidosauria > Squamata > Colubridae > Ahaetulla > Ahaetulla prasina. The sequence continues at coordinate 372,486,100 of NC_080539.1, read as the reverse complement.
TATTGTTTTCAGAGGAATGGAGAACTCTTCTTGTAAAATATTTCTGGACACGTTCGATTGTATTGATGTCAGAGATGTGGTGAGGGTTCCAAACAGGGGAGCTGTATTCTAGAATTGGTCTAGCAAATGTTTTATATGCTCTGGTTAGTAGTGTGGTGTTTTTGGAAAAGAAGCTACGCAAGATTAGGTTTACAACTCTTAGAGCTTTTTTTGCTATGTAGTTGCAGTGGGCTTTGGCACTTAGATCATTTGACATGAAAACTCCAAGGTCTTTAACGGGATGGGGGTCATCTGTAAGGTAATGTCCATCTAGTATGTACTTAGTGTTTGGGTTCTTTTTTCCTATATGTAAGACTGAGCATTTGCTGGATGAAATTTGGAGCTGCCAATTTTTAGACCAAGCAGTTAGATGATCAAGGTCGTTTTGAATGATAGAAGTATTGTTTGTAGTATTAAATAGTTTGACATCGTCAGCAAAGAGAACACAATTACTTGAGATGTGGTCACAAAGATCATTAATGTATAGTATAAAGAGTGTCGAAATATATTCAAATATATTTTACTTAGTTACAGTTTTTGCCAAAATATTCTTTTTTTCATAGTTTTTATTCGTTTCCCAATATTTCCTTGCTCATTTTATTAAGTGGCATCTTCTTTCGCCCTCAAGTTCTAATTTCTCCATTTTTATTCAGGTTCGTTCCCTTTCATTCTTTTTTTTAACTATTTCAATTTTTATCCTAATATATTCAAATATATTCGGGGTTGTCTTTCTTCCATTTCACCTTTTCGTTTTCACAGCAATCCTTTCTTCTCCTCTCACTCCTTTCCCTCCCTCCTTTCTTCCTCCCTCCTTTCTTCTCTCCTCTCCTACTCCTTCTCTACTTCCCCTTCCTTTCTCCCACCCCACCCTACTTCCTCCCTATCTAACCTTCTCTCCTACTCTTATTTCCCCTACCTTTCCTCATCTCCTCTTCCCTTTCTTCTTTCTCTCTCCCTCCTTCTCCCTTTCCAACTCTCTCCTTCTTCTTATCTCTCTCAACTGCTGTATTTATTTTCAATATTTCTGGTGTCCAGACAACCCCGATTTTCTCATTTATTATGCATATTTCTCAAACCTCCCCGCCTATATTTTAGTTATTAACGTTGTTTTAAGTTGCATTAATTGATTGTATGATATAACACAGACTTCAGAGGATAATTAGAACTGCAGAAAAAATAATTGCTACCAACGTGCCTTCCATTGAGGACCTGTATACTGCACGAATCAAGAAGAGGGCCGTGAAAATATTTGCAGATCCCTCGCATCCTGGACATAAACTGTTTCAACTCCTACCCTCAAAACGACGCTATAGAGCACTGCACACCAGAACAACTAGACACAAGAACAGTTTTTTCCCGAAGGCCATCACTCTGCTAAACAAATAATTCCCTCAACACTGTCAGACTATTTACTGAATCTGCACTACTATTAATCGTTTCATAGTTCCCATACCAATCTCTTTCCATTTATGACTGTATGACTATAACTTGTTGCTGGCAATCCTTATGAGTTACATTGATATATTGATCATCAATTGTGTTGTAAATGTTGTACCTTGATGAACGTATCTTTTCTTTTATGTACACTGAGAGCATATGCACCAAGACAAATTCCTTGTGTGTCCAATCACACTTGGCCAATAAAAAATCTATTCTATTCTATTCTATTCTATTCTAAATGGAATAAGATGAAGACAATGTTAATAACCAGATCAGGTAAAAATTCAGACGCTTAGCAATGGGTTCATATTTATGACGGTCGTAGCATCCTGGGGGTCCTGCGGTCCCCTTTGGCGACCTCCTGAACTAGCCACGTCCACCGGGAAGTCAGATTCACTTAACAACCGGCTTGCTAAATGTATCAACACTACCGATTCACTTAAGAACAGTGGCGGGAAAGGCGGTCAAAATGGGGCACAACAAACGGCGATGGAAACAAAAATTAACGACGAAAAATTTGGGCTCCGTTGTGGTCGTAAGTTGAGGACGGTTTCGTCTGCTAAGGGAAACATTCAGTCAGTGAGTTTACCTCATTTTACAACCATTCCTGCTCCTGTGGCTAATGTCGTGGTCCGTCAACAGCCTACGGAGCTGGCAACGGAGTCGAACAGCGATGAGGCTGAGGTGAGTCCAGGGCCATCGGGAAGTGAGATGCGGACTCCAGAGCCTCCAGAGGCTGATAGTAGTGAGGCAGAGGAACAGGAGGAGCCTGTTCCTAATGCACGCATGAGAAGAGCTGCCAGAAGGCAAGAGCAGCTCAAGCAGAGAGGACAACTCGGGAGTAAGGCCAAGAGATGGTTGGCCCTTCCCATAAGGCTTAAAACAGACCAGCAACGGTGTTTGAGCTTTGCCGGAAAACAATGTTGTAGCTGTGTCTTCTACTCCGTCTGTCGTGTCCCACTCCTCCGCTGACGGCTGGGTCAGGGAAATCCGAATCAGGCTTGCCTCTGCAGCTCTGCCCAAAGTCCTAGCAAAGTCCTCAGAGCAGGCAGGAGACCAGAAAGTGACTTCAGCAAGATAAGTTCGACTTTGCCTGACTCAGAGACTGCCAGAAAGCAGATCCTTTATATAGGCCATGGGGTGTGGCTCCATGACTAAGCACTCATTAAGGCCTGCCCCTCCCTTCCTTCTGTTGCCTCCGCCTATCCAGTCTTCTGATGCGAGGGTCACTCCAATCAGCTGTTGTTGGGAGTAAACCCTCCTCAGGCTCACCTGCTGTGGAGGAGGGGGAGGGGTCTAGCTGCTCCGTTTGCCTGGGCATGGAGTCAGGGCTGGGGGAGGGAGATGCTCCTTCTTCTGCAGTTTGTGTGGGCATGGAGCCAGGACTGGGGCCGGGAGGCATACATTCCTCAGTGTTCGGGAGCAGGTAAGAAGGCCCCGGCTGCTCTGAGGGCGGGCAAGACACAACACCGTCTTCTGCTTCTTATACGTCTTTGTTTTTGTGCCTTCTGGACGTTTGCCAGGAAGGGCCTTTGGCAGTTTGCCTAACTGGACCGAGGTTTGTGAGATAATTGAGGAATTTGTGTTGGGAGGCCTTTGTTTTACTTTGAGTTGAACTACGCTGGGAATGAAGTAATTCCCAGCTGTTCGAATAAAGTTTGTTTTCCCACGGAGTCAGTTTATTACTGTCTACTTGGGCCTGGGTCACAACAGCTAAGTGAATTACTGCAATCCCCATTGACTTCGCGCGTCCGATAGTCATAAAAGAAGATCGCGTGACTCCGGGACACTGCAACCGTCAATAAATAGGAACCCATTGCCAAGCGTCTGAATTCTGATCATGTGACCATGGGGATACTGCAACGGTCATAAGTGTGAAAAATGGTCGTAACTCACTCGTTTCAATGCTGCCGTGATTTCAAACAGTCACTAAATGAATCAAGGACTACCTGTATTCCTCTAGTGCAGGGGTCTCCAACCTTGGCAACTTTAAGACTTGTGGACTTCAACTCTCAGAGTTCTGGGAGTTGAAGTCCACAAGTCTAAAGGTTGCCAAGGTTGGAGACCCCTGCTATAGTGCAAATTCATGCATTTCGCCAAGAATCATCACTTGGTAATTCAATACAAGTAGTCCTCGACTTACAACAATCCATTTAGTGACCGTTCAGAGTTAGAACAACCCTGGAAAAAGTGTACTTACGGCCATTTTTCACACTTACGACCGTTCCGGTCTCCCCGTGGTCGCGTGATTTACATTCCGCTGCTTGACAACTGGTTCACGTTTATGACCGTCACAGCGTCCCAGGGGGGTCACGTGATCCCCTTTTGCGACCTTCTGACCAGCAAAAGTCCATGGGGAAATCTGATTCGCTTAACGACCGTATTACAAATTTAACCACTGCAGGGATTCACTTTACAAATGTGGCAAGAAAGATCGTGAAAGGGAGCAAAACGCACTTAAGAAATTTCTCACTTAGCAGCATAAATTTTAGGCTCAAGGGTGGTCGTAAATTGAGGATTGCCTATAAAGACGTTTACCATGTTTAAGCGGCAAAACCATTTAATGGATCCTTTTAGTGGAAATTTTGTAAAGAAATTGAGAAAACAGCCGGTATTTCCCAGGGAAGTCTGCATTGTTTGAGTTTCCATAGTTTTTTATTTTTATTTTTGCCAATGCACGTAAACGGTTGTGACATAACAAATGGATCGGGTTATTGTTATGAAGTGCCAGGTTCGTTAATTGCACAACTCTGGAAAAAGGGGGAACTGCATTTTTCATTGGATTAGTGGCATATTAAAGTGTGGGAAATTCCTGGGCTGAAGCACGAGCATCTATCAAAGAACTCGGGGGGGAAAAAAAACACCCGTTTCCCAACGCAGGATGAATGCGCTCAAATTTAATTACCATTTATTGGCTCGGTTAGCAATGTTTATCCTCCAATATTTGTCTATTTAAGTGTGTTTCTGGACAGAAATATTGCGTATCGATCTTTGAAGTGTCGGTTTGCAAAAGAGCATATGATTATTTGTAAATTTGAGGGAACAAAATGGCGAATTTCTTCTCTGCTCATGCTATGAAAGAGAGAGAGAAAAAATTGCTGAACAGGTAGTCCTTGACTTACGACCACCGTGGAGGCCAAAATTTCCGTTGTTAAGCGAGGCATTTGTTCAGCCGGCTTTGCCACAGCTTTCCTTGCCGCCGTCGTTAAGTTAGGAACAAGGTTGCTTAGCGAATCTGGCTCCCGTGTTGACTTTGCTTGTCAGATGGTCGCAAAAGGGGGGCTCACGTGACCCGGGGACACTGCAGCCGTCATAAATATGAGGCAGTTGCCACTGAATTTGGATCACGTGACTACGGGGATGCTACAACGGTCGTAAGTGTGAAAAACGTGTCTTAAGTCACTTTCCCCCCCCGCTTTTTCCTGTTGTCACTTTGAACGGTCGCTAAACGAACTGTTTTAAATCAAGGACTCCCTGTATTTTGATCCTCGGGTATAATTACCCCCATATTACAGACAGGACAACTGAGGCTGTCGGGAAAGAGATTCATTTTCCCATCATCGTAACAGCTACCGGTAGTCCTTGGCTTACAACAGTTCCTTGAACGGCTGTTCGGTTCTTACGACCGTTCCGGTCTCCCCGTGGTCGCGTGATTTACATTCCGCTGCTTGACAACTGGTTCACGTTTATGACCGTCACAGCGTCCCAGGGGGGTCACGTGATCCCCTTTTGCGACCTTCTGACCAGCAAAAGTCCATGGGGAAATCTGATTCGCTTAACGACCGTATTACAAATTTAACCACTGCAGGGATTCACTTTACAAATGTGGCAAGAAAGATCGTGAAAGGGAGCAAAACGCACTTAAGAAATTTCTCACTTAGCAGCATAAATTTTAGGCTCAAGGGTGGTCGTAAATTGAGGATTGCCTATAAAGACGTTTACCATGTTTAAGCGGCAAAACCATTTAATGGATCCTTTTAGTGGAAATTTTGTAAAGAAATTGAGAAAACAGCCGGTATTTCCCAGGGAAGTCTGCATTGTTTGAGTTTCCATAGTTTTTTATTTTTATTTTTGCCAATGCACGTAAACGGTTGTGACATAACAAATGGATCGGGTTATTGTTATGAAGTGCCAGGTTCGTTAATTGCACAACTCTGGAAAAAGGGGGAACTGCATTTTTCATTGGATTAGTGGCATATTAAAGTGTGGGAAATTCCTGGGCTGAAGCACGAGCATCTATCAAAGAACTCGGGGGGGAAAAAAAACACCCGTTTCCCAACGCAGGATGAATGCGCTCAAATTTAATTACCATTTATTGGCTCGGTTAGCAATGTTTATCCTCCAATATTTGTCTATTTAAGTGTGTTTCTGGACAGAAATATTGCGTATCGATCTTTGAAGTGTCGGTTTGCAAAAGAGCATATGATTATTTGTAAATTTGAGGGAACAAAATGGCGAATTTCTTCTGCTCATGCTATGAAAGAGAGAGAAAAATTGCTGAACAGGTAGTCCTTGACTTACGACCACCGTGGAGGCCAAAATTTCCGTTGTTAAGCGAGGCATTTGTTCAGCGGCTTTGCCACAGCTTTCCTTGCCGCCGTCGTTAAGTTAGGAACAAGGTTGCTTAGCGAATCTGGCTCCCGTGTTGACTTTGCTTGTCAGATGGTCGCAAAAGGGGGGCTCACGTGACCCGGGGACACTGCAGCCGTCATAAATATGAGGCAGTTGCCACTGAATTTGGATCACGTGACTACGGGGATGCTACAACGGTCGTAAGTGTGAAAAACGTGTCTTAAGTCACTTTCCCCCCCCGCTTTTTCCTGTTGTCACTTTGAACGGTCGCTAAACGAACTGTTTTAAATCAAGGACTCCCTGTATTTTGATCCTCGGGTATAATTACCCCCATATTACAGACAGGACAACTGAGGCTGTCGGGAAAGAGATTCATTTTCCCATCATCGTAACAGCTACCGGTAGTCCTTGGCTTACAACAGTTCCTTGAACGGCTGTTCGAAGTTACGACGACCGTGAAAAAAGTGACTTATGACTGTTTTTCACACTTACGGCCAGTGGAGGGATTCAAATAATTTAACAATTAAATCAAATAATTTAGGTTCTCTGTCCTAATGACCGGGTGGGTGGGCGTGGCCATGGTGGGCGTGGCCAGGGGGTGGGGGAGGCAGCACTCAACCTCTTGCACCCGCCCTGGGAGCAAAAAGGGGCCGAGGGGGAACACGCCCACTACCTCATGCCCTGTATTGGGCCTGTTGTGACTCCAGCCCCCGAATCTGGCCCCATGCCCGAAAGTGACTCCGAAAGTGAGGGGGAAGGGCCGGTAAGGCTTACCTCGGGAGAATCGATTCCTTTGGCTCGGCTCCAGGAGCCAGAACCAGACCAGTCGGAGGACGTAATGAGGCCGTCATCCCCTGATTCCTCCCTTCCCCAGGCTACGCCTTCAGACCCAGCTGATAATAATAATAATCAAGCTTGGATCGACCCGCGCTTCAGAAGATTAGAGAGGCGGCGTCATCAAAAGGAAGGGTTGGGCAGGAGCCCCACCCCACAGGATATATAAGGAGCTTTGGGACTGCTCTCACTCCACGGGAAGCAAAAATTAGCTGAACCGTTTCAAAGAGAGCTGAGAGTCTTGCTTCGTGAGTCACTTGTTTGAACTTTGGCAGGCAGCTGCGATTTCTCGTCAGGACTGATAAGAGCCATGAATCCACTGGCTGAAGGGCAGCTCGTTGATCTGAAGTGGGGAAGGAGACAGAACAGGGCTTAGGAGGCCTCCCAGAAGTCTCCTGGGATGAAAACGGACTGCGGGGGGGGGGAGGAGATTTCTTTTATAATAACTGAGATGCGTGAAGCAAATGGAACCTGTCAAACTTCAATTTTGCAAGCTGAGCAAGAATGGAGACAGCCACAAGATAGCTGATGCAAGCATTGACATTTCTTGCAGGAAACCTGTAACCGCATCCTGGAGAGGAGGGGAGAGCAAGAAATTTAGCAGCTTTAGCAAAGCCACAGGAAGTCATGAACCAATTAATATGCTGTATTTCTAAGCACTTGTTTGTCCACAAGGAAACTGTTCAGATATTGCTTTGGCTATATCGATCTGAACCTATTTTGTTTGCGCCAATAAAATACAGCTACCTTTGATTCTGAGATCTGGGTTTCGTTATCGCTACAACACCTAGAAGGAGCGGGGTGGGGAGGGGAGGGGCCAGCCAGCAATTTAACTACCAGTTTGCCCGAACCGGCTTAAATCCCACCACTGCTTAGAACCATTGCAGCCTCCCTGTATTCATGTGATCAAAATTCAGACGCTTGGCAATTGATTCAGGTTTACGATGGTTGCAGGATCCCGGGATCACACGATCCCCTTTTGGGACCTTCTGACGAGCGAAGTCAATGGGGAAGACAGATTCACTGAACAACCGTGTGATTTGCTTAATAACCTCTGCTTAAGATGCAGAGACTCTAGAAAGAGTGCAGAGAAGAGCAACAAAGATGATTTGGGGACTGGAGGCTAAAACATATGAAGAACGGTTGCAGGAACTGGGTATGTCTAGTTTAATGAAAAGAAGGACTAGGGGAGACACGATAGCAGTGTTCCAATATCTCAGGGGTTGCCCCAAAGAAGAGGGAGTCAAGCTATTCTCCAAAGCACCTGAGGGTAGAACAAGAAACAATGGGTGGAAACTGATCAAGGAGAGAAGCAACTTAGAACTAAGGAGAAATTTCCTGACAGTTAGAACAATTAATAAGTGGAACGACTTGCCTGCAGAAGTTGTAAATGCTCCAACACTGGAATTTTTTAAGAAAATGTTGGATAGCCATTTGTCTGAAATGGTGTAGGGTTTCCTGCCTGGGCAGGGGGTTGGACTAGAAGACCTCCAAGGTCCCTTCCAACTCTGTTGTTATGTTATGTTATGTTATGTTATGTTATGTTATGTTATGTTATGTTATGTTATGTTATGTTATGTTATGTTATGTTATGTTCAGTCCTTTGAACCCAGAGTACCTGCAAACCCCTAATCCCCCCCTCCCCCCCAAAAAAAACCCCAACCCAAAAAGAATTGTGTAATTTTGCACTACTGTGCTCTTGTTGTGGCCTCTACTTGCAATGTCCCGCGAGGAACTGTTGTTCAGCCGGCCGTAACGTGGTTCCTGCCTCTTCACCTTGAAGCCCACAAAGGACACAGCTGGCAGGTAGGCCCGTTTCTATGGAGACCGGAGTCTTCCAGGAGACACGGCTGGGATGGATTCAGGACAAAAAAGGAAGTTTGTGCCGGGACTCAATTGTGCATTGCGCACTGCCTTGCAAACACAAAGCCGATCAAAGCCCAGGAAAGTGGTTTGTCCCAGGAGGTCTGACCTAACTTCAGCCATCCTGATTCCATATTCCTGGCTCACAAAGCTGCTCTAAGAGCAGAGATGCCCCATGCAATGCATGATGGGAATATCTCAAATTGCAGCCTGCGGGGACCAAGGTGAGCCTCTTGGAAGTGCATTGTTGGCAGGATCCAGCTGCTTTTGATTATGGGTTTGGTTTGAAAGTGTGCTTGCTTTCCATCTTACCTTTCTTTCGGAATATAAGGTTGCACTTTGTGTTATGCCCTCTGTCCATAACAAAAAGGAAGGAAGGAAGGAAGGAAGGAAGGAAGGAAGGAAGGAAGGAAGGAAGGAAGGAAGGAAGGAAGGAAGGAAGGAGATGGGAATAAGGAGGGGAGGAAGGAAGGAAGGAAGGAAGGGGAGAAGAGAAAGGAAGAGAGATAGGAAAGGAGGAGAGGAAGAAAGGAAGGAAGGAAGAGAAAGCAAGAGAGATAGGAAAGGAAGAGGAAGGAAGGAAGGAAGGAAGGAAGGAAGGAAGGAAGGAAGGAAGGAAGGAGATGGGAATGAGGAGGGAGGCAGGAAGGAAGGAAGGAAGGGGAGAAGAGAAAAGAAGAGAGATAGGAAAGGAGGAGAGGAAGGAAGGAAGAGAAAGGAAGAGAGATAGGAAGAGGAGAGGAAGGAAGGAAGGAAGGAAGGAAGGAGATGGGAGGAAGGAAGAAAGGAAGGAGATGGGAATAAGGAGGGGAGGGAGGAAGGAAGGAAGGAGAGAAGAAAAAAGAAGAGAGATAGGAAAGGAGGAGAGGAAGGAAGGAAGAGAAAGGAAGAGAGATAGGAAAGGAGGAGAGGAAGGAAGGAAGAGAAAGGAAGAGAGATAGGAAAGAAGGAGAGGAAGGAAGGAAGGAAGGAAGGAGATGGGAATAAGGAGGGGAGGAAGGAAGGAAGGAGATGGGAATAAGGAGGGGAGGAAGGAAGGAAGGGGAGAAGAGAAAGGAAGAGAGATAGGAAAGGAGGAGAGGAAGGAAGGAAGGAGATGGGAAGAAGGAGGGGAGGAAGGAAGGAAGGAAGGAAGGAAGGAAGGAAGGGGAGAAGAGAAAGGAAGAGAGACAGGAAAGAAGGAGAGGAAGAAGAGGAAGGAGATGGGAAGGAGGAGGGGAGGAAGAAAGGAAGGGGAGAGAAGAGAAAGGAAGAGAGATTCCATTCTATATTCTTTTCTACTGTGTTTTCCCAAAAATAAGACCCTGTTTTATATTTTTTTGAACCCTGAAATAAGCGCTTGGCCTTATTGCCATCCGCTCAAAAGCCCGATTGGGCTTATTATCAGGGGAGGTCTTATTTTGGGGGAATCAGGGTATACCCCATGCCATAACATGCGATCAGCATGATTATGATTATGGTTGGGTTGCAGAGTCAGCCAGCCGTTCAGACGACATTGATCATATTTATGCACCTCTCCAGTCCTCCGAAAGACCAACGATAGGCAGATGTGGATGTTTAATAATATTAAGATACCGTTGTAAGACCTCCAGCTGTTCTGAGTCAAGCTGCCTTTCGCAATTGACCGATGGGGATTTTGTCAGTGCCGACGATGCTCAAGTGGTGCCCCAGATGTTCTGGGATTTCACTAAGGCGCCTATCCCTCTTGGGACTGTCTTTGCTTTCTTTTGTCAGAGTTGTTCTACTTCTCTTGGCAAGTCTTCGCAATTTTGTTATCTTCCCCAATTCTTTTCCTTTTATTTTTACGGTCTCCAGAGCACCTGCTATCCATTTTTATTTTTATTTATTTTTTTTGCTTTCTTCTCCACAGTTGTTAAGTCTGGCACACGTTATGTGGCAGGGGCCTGTCTGTTTGAATTATGTGTCGTGTCCCACTCCTCCGCTGACGGCCGGGTCAGGGAAATCCGAATCAGGCTTGCCTCTGCAGCTCTGCCAAAGTCCTAGCAAAGTCCTCAAGGCAGGCAGGAGACCAGAAAGTGACTTCAGCAAGATATGTTCGACTTTGCCTGACTCAGAGAATGCCAGAAAGCAGATCCTTTATATAGGCCATGGGGTGTGGCTCCATGACTCAGCACTTATCCAGGCCTGCCCCTCCCTTCCTTCTGTTGACACCGCCTATCAAGTCTTCTGACGCGAGGGTCACTCCAGTCTGCAGCTGTTGGCAATTGACCTCCCTCAGGCTCACATGCTGTGGAGGAGGGGGAGGGGTCTAGTTGCTCCATTTGCCTGGACATGGAGCCAGAGCTGGGGGCTGGAGATACTTCCTCCTCTTCAGCCTGTCTGGGCATGGAGCCAGGGCTGGGGCCGGGAGGCATACTAGGACATTCCTCCGTGTTCGGAAGCAGATAAGAAGGCCCCGGCTGTGGTGAGATCGGACGAGACACAACATTATGCCGTCCCAGAGGCATGACTTGGTCCGTTTTGTGGTCCCACCAGTTTTGGCTTGCAGGCCAATGCAAGCGAATTTTGCTTACTCCGGCTGAACCGCAGCTCAGAACTGGCTGGCTGAAGGCTCTTTGGCTCTATCCTCATGACTCATCTGCTTTTTCGGTCTGCGGCTCTTTCTAGCTTGCTGTTGTGTCTGCGTCCCCCCCCCCCCCCGAGCCAGGCCTCCTGCCAGAAAGTGACTTGGAAAGTGAGGGGGAAGGGCCATCAGGATTTACCTCAGGAGCACCGGCTCTCCTGGCTCAGCTCCAGGAGCCAGAAGCAGGCCAGGTGGAAGAGATAACAAGGCCTCTGTCCCCTGACTTTCCCCCCCCCCAGGCCACGCCTCCAGAGCCAGCTGATGGCAATCAGGCCTGGCTGGACCCTAGGTTTCGTAGGCAGGAGAGGAGGGAACAACAGAAGCAGGGGTGGGGCAGGCCTAGGAAGTGCTGAGTCATGGAGCCACACCCCACAGGATAGAAAGGCAGTGAGCACTGCTGTGTCTCTTCGTAGCTGGCAAATCAACTGATTGAGAGCTGAAGTGACTCCCCAGCGTCGAGGGAGATATCAGAGAACTTGGCAGACGTTCGCTATTCTGCTGCCAGAGCTGATAGTGCCGGCTAATTAAGCCATCACTCGGACGGAGGCGAAGGAGAACAGAACATTTGCAAAGCAGACAGGCCCCGCCTGTACTTCCTCAGAAAGAAAGGAAAATGAAGACCTCGGTGCTTTCTGAGTTTCACTGTCTTCCTTGCAGATGTTTCATTACCGAACTAGGTAATATCATCAGTACGAATGGGTGTGAGGTTTTCCCTCCCTGTTTATATACGGGCAGCCCTCAGCGTATGAGCCTAAAATTTTCATTGCCAAGTGAGACATTGGTGAAGTGAGTCTTGCTGCATTTTACGACTTTCCTGCCACTGTTGTTAAGTGAGTCATTGCAGTTCTTAAGTGGGTGACGTGATTGTTAAGCGAATCTGGTTTCCCTACTGACTTTGCCTGTCAGAAGGCCCCAAGAGGGGATCACGTGACCCTAGGACACTGCGGCCGTCATAAATAGAGGCAGTCTTCAACTTACGACCACAATCGAGCCCAAGGTTTCCGTTGCTAAGTGAGACATGGGTGAAGTGAGTCTTGCCCCATTTTACGAGCTTTCCTGCCGCCGTTAAGTGAATCGTTGCAGTTCTTAAGTTGGTAACACGGTTGTTAAGTGAACCTGGCTTCTCCACCGACTTTGCTTGTCAGAAGGTCGCAAAAGGGGATCGAGTGACTTTGGGACCCTGCAACCGTCGTAAATATGAGTCGGCTGACAAGCGTCTGAATTTGGATCATGTGACGGTGGGGATGCTGCAAAGGCCGTAAGTATGAAAAATGGTCATGTCCCTTTTTTCAATGCTGTTATAACTTCAAACGGTCACTAAGTGAACTGTTGTACGTGGAGGAGTAACTGTGTGGGCGTGGGTGTGGGCTTCTCGTTGGTAGTTCCTTAATTATAGTATTGCTTTCTGCTTGATTGTTTGTCTGGTGTTAATCCCTGCTTATCTGGATATGGGTTGCTGGAGTGGATGTGTTCTGTTCTTTTTGTTTTCGTTTTTTTACTGCACCTAAGAGCAAACATGTAAGGGACGTGGTGGCTTAGTGGGTAAGACGCTGAGCTTGTCGATCGAAAGGTCGGCAGTTCAGCGGTTCGAATCCCTGTGCCGCGTAATGGGGTGAGCTCCCGTTACTTGTCCCAGCTTCTGCCAACCTAGCAGTTCGAAAGCACTTAAAAATGCAAGTAGAAAAAATAGGGACCACCTCTGGTGGGAAGGTAACAGCGTTCCGTGCGCCTTTGGCGTTGAGTCATGCCGGCCACATGACCACGGAGACGTCTTCGGACGGTGCTGGCTCTTCGGCTTTGAAACGGAGTTGAGCACCGCCCCCCTAGAGGCGGGAACGGGTAGCACGTATGTGCGAGGGGAACCTTTACCTTTTAAGAGCAAACAGGCAGCAAACCCCTCACTCACAAGCACTGATGATGTTACCTACTTGGGTAGTGAGATACCTCCAAAAAAAAAAACCCAGGCTCAGAGAGCACCAAGGACTCTCCAGTTCAACCCTGAGCTACGTAAATTCTCTTCTATCGAAAGAAAAATGAAACACAACCACACAGAGCGGAAGAGACCCAGAAGAACCTCAGTGTTTAATGGAAAGGAACTGGTACCTTGGTGAAGGAAACAGAGAAGTATTGGCCACAGAACAGACTGGACGTACGGTCCACTCACAAAAAAATACAAGACAAAGACACAGAAAAGTGGAAGAAGGACATCAGATCCAAAGCATCTTTCTTTCTTTCTTTCTTTCTTTCTTTCTTTCTTTCTTTCTTTCTTTCTTTCTTTCTTTCTTTCTTTCTTTTTCTTTCTTTCTCTCTCTTTCTTTTCCTTCCTTCTTTTTTATCTTTTTTGCTTTCCTTCTTACGTTCCTTCCTTCCTTCCTTTCTTCTGTCCTTCCTTTTTTCTTTTTCCTTCCTTCCTTTCCTTTCCCTCTTTCTTTCTTCTTCTCCTTCCTTCTCGTCTCCTTTCTTCCTTTGTTCTTTCTTTAATTCCTTTCTTTCTCATCATTGTTTCTTTTTCTTTCTTTCCTTCCTTTTTCCTCCCTTTTTTCCTTCCTTTCCTTTCCTTTCTTTCTTCTTCTCCTTCTCCTTCCTTCCTTTCTTCCTTTGTTCTTTTTCTTTCCTTCCTTCCTTTCCTTCCTTTCTCATCATTCTTTCTCTTTCTTTCCTTCCTTTTTCCTCCCTTTTTTTATTTTCCTTCCTTCCTTTCCTTTCCTTTCTTTCTTCTTCTCCTTCCTTCCCTTCTCCTTTCTTCCTTCTCTTTCTTTCTTTCTTTCTTTCTTTCTTTCTTTCTTTCTTTCTTTCTTTCTTTCTTTCTTTCTTTCTTTCTTTCTCTCTCTCTCTCTCTCTCTCTCTCTATCTCTCCCTCTCTCTCTTTCCTTCCTTCCTTCCTTCCTTCCTTCCTTCCTTCCTTCCTTCCTTCCTTCCTTCCTTCCTTCCTTCTCTTTCTTTTCTTTTTCTTCATGGAAGAAGACAAAGAGGTGGTATGGGACCACCATTATATTTTGCAAGGGAAAACACCATATAATGAGAACCTCATTTTTTCTTGTTCCATTTCTGGAGAATTAGAGAAACGTGGATTGTTCCTTGTTTTCTCCTCAAGGTCCGTTTCTCCTCCCACAAAGCCTGGACCAATGGATCTCACGAAAAAGAAATGAAGGGAACAAGTAAATGGGCCCCTCCAACCAATTTCAGCCCCAGTGTAGACATTGCGAATATACAGTAGATAAGAACGTTGTCCTATTTTCCCCGCACCACAGGTCCTCGGACTTACGTTGCCGGTGAAGAAGAGGAAGACTCTCATCTTCTCACACTTCCTTGCGTAGCCGACCCATCCTCAGAATTGATTAGCATGAGGCCAAGTGGGAAAAGATAGTACACGTAGTCCTCGACTTACAGCCACAACTGAGCCATAAACATCGGTTGCTAAGTGAGACAGTTGTTCAGTGAGCCTTGCTACATTTTATGACCTTTCCTGTCACAGTGGTTAAGGGAATCACGGCGGTTGTTCAGTTGGCAACAAGGTCATTAAGTGAATCCGGCTTCCCCCTTGACTTTGCTTGTCAGAAGGTCCCATATGGGGATCACATGACCCCAGGACGCAGCAACGGTCATAAATAGGAACCAACTGCCAAGCATCTGGATTTTGATCACATGACCAGGGGGAGGTTGCAAAAAGTCGTAACTGCGAAAAGCGGTCATGGATCACTTTTTTCAACGCCGTTCTAATTTTGAATGGTCGCTAAATGGAAGGTTGTAAGTTAAGGACTATCCGTACAGGAGATCTGTTTTCTAGCTTGTCAGAGAATTCAACGAGGCAATTCTGAGGGGATTCTGAATGCCCACCAGTATTAGAGAGATGCACACGGAGTCCTCGACTTACAACCTCAGATGGAGCCCAATATTTTCCGTTGTTAAGTGAAACAATTGTTAAATGATTTTTGCTCCATTTTTACGATCTTTCTTGCCCCGGTTGTTAAGGGAATCGCTGCCGTTGTTAAGTTAGTAACACGGTCGTTAAGTGAATCTGGTTTTTCCCATTGGCTTGGCTTGTCAGAAGGTTGCAAAAACGGGGTGACGTGACCCCGGGGATACTGCAACCGTCATAAATACGAGTCAATGGCCAAGCATCTGAATTTTACACGGCAAGCGTCATAAATACGAGTCAATGGCCAATGTGTCTGAATTTTACATGGCAAGCGTCATAAATACGAGTCAATGGCCAATGTGTCTGAATGAGTAACCTGGTTGTTAAGTGAAACTTGTTGCCCCGTTGACTTTGCTTGTCAGAAGGCCGCCAAATGGGAGCACCTGACCTTGGGACGTACGTATGAAACCAATTGCCAAGTATCTGAATTTTGATTACGTGACTCTGCAAAAGCCGTAATTGCGAAAAATGGTCATTTTTCCACTGCTGTTGTAACTTCGACCGGTCACTAAATGAATTGCTGTAAGTTGAGGACTACTGTACTTGTATAACCAGAAACCTGTGGGTTTTTTTCTCTCTCTCTCTCCAGGGCAGAATTCAAACAGAGAATTGTTGGGCTGCAAAGGTGAATTCAGAAATAAAATGGAAATCTCATCGCAGTAATTGAGAGGATGGCTCAGGCCTAAACGGTCTGGATCCAACCTTGGCCGCTTTAAGACTTGTGGACTACAACTCCCAGAGTTCCTCAGCCAGCTTTGCTGGCTGAGGGACTCTGGGAGTTGAAGTCCACAAGTCTTAAAGCGGCCAAGGTTGGAGACCCCTGCTGTAGAGCATGGCTGGCTGGGGAATTCTGGGAGTTGAAGTCCACAAGTCTTAAAGCGGCCAAGGTTGGAGACCCCTGCCCTGGAGCCCATCTTGACTTCTGGGGTCTCTTGGGGAGGGGGGGGATTAATAACAACACCACAGCATTTGATCTTTCAAACTGTTCCAGAGCGCCTCACAAACACAGTTTGAGTTCTTTCCTATATTGTTCCAACCAGATGTGTGGGACTTCAACTCCCAGAATTCCCCAGGCTGGGGAATTCTGGGAGTTGAAGTCCACCTGTCTTAAAGCGACCAAGGTTGAGAAACACCCAGCTATCCGTACCAGGTTTCTTCAGAGCTACACAAAGAACAGGAAATTACAGATAAGGCTCGAATTACGACCAGAATTTAGCCCAGAATTTCCACCGCTAAGCAAGGCGGTTGTTAAGCGAGCCACGTACGATTTTATGACATTTTGGGGCCCGGTTGTTAAGCAAATCAGGACCGTTGTAAAGTGAATCCTGCGGTCGGTAAGCGATCCCATCTTCTCCCATTGACCTCGCAGGTCAGAATCCGGCTAGGAAGTTTGCAAACTGGCGGTCATGGGATCCCGGGACACTACGACCATCGTAAATACAATCCAAATTTGATCACGTGACCTTGGCGAGGCTGCGACCGTCGTAAGGGCGAGGAAAGCGGTACGTCACTTTTTCCGGCGCCGTAACTTCGAACGGTTACTAAACGAACGGTTGTAAAGTCGAGGACTACTGTAGTCACAGCACTGTGACACAGGAAGTCCTCGATGTACGACCACCATCGAGCCCAAGGTTGATGTTGCTAAGCGAGACATTTGTTAAGTGAGTCACACAGTTGTTAAGTGAATCCAACTTGCTGGCCAAAAGGATATCACATGACACCCCCCCAGAGGACACTGCGACCGTCGTAAATATGAGTCTGTTTCCAACGGTCTGAATTTTGAATCCCGTGACCCTGGGGATCTGCAACGGTCATAAGTGTGAAAAATAGACGCTTTTTTCACTGGTCGTTAAACGAACCGTTATAAGTCGAGAACTATTTGTAGTTTAGAAGCAAAGAGGCACCATTATTGCTTGAAAACTGGAGAAGAAGAAGTAGGGAAGCCTCTTTCCAGGGGGAAAAGACCCCCATCAAAAGGGGGAGATTGTCTGAAAGTCAAGTGGCGAGACCCCCTTTTCCGGTCCGGACGATGATCGGAGCCGATTGTCTGAATCCGGAGCGAGTCCGTGACCCACACCCGGTTTATATTACGCAGTCTGAACCGCCAACGGGATACAGCAAAGAAAGGGGCTGAGCCCCTTGGATGGGAAGTTCTTGAGTGGTGTAGTGATGGATGACCTCTGGGATGCTCTCGAAGGGGGCGCTGTTTTGACCCAAGATGTACCTCTTATCCTTCGTTCGGGTGAACTTCATGTGCATAAAACTTTGGCTGCTCCTGCACAAGAGAATAGGACATAAATTAGATTTTTTAGAGAGTGGTCAGAATGCAGCATTGCAGGCTGACTCTGCCCGCTGCCAGCAGTTCGATCCTGACCGGCTCAAAGTTGGCTCAGCCCTCCATCCTTCCGAGGTCGGTAAAACGAGGACCCAGATTGTGGGGGGCCAGAGGCTGACTCTGTAAACCCCTTAGAGAGAGCTGGAAGGCACCTTGAAGCGGTATCTAAGCCTAAATACTATTGCTACCTATACTTATTATATCTCTCTACCTTCTGTCTATCTACAATATCTATCTATTGCTGTCTGTCGGTCTCTCTATCTCTGTCTATATTACCTACCTACCTACCTACCTACCTACCTGCCTACCTACCTACCTATCTACCTACCTACCTTATCTATCTATCTATCTATCTATCTATCTATCTATCTATCTATCTATCTATCTATCTATCTATCTATCTATCTATCAATCATCTATGTATCACCTCTTTCTATATATCTATCTCTATCTGTATCTGTATCTGCATCTCCATCTCTCTCTCTTATCTATCTATCTATCTATCTATCTATCTATCTATCTATCTATCTATCTATCTATCTATCTATCTATCTATCTATCTATCTATCTATCATCTCTCTCTCTTCTATCTATAGTCCCTCCCTCCCTCTCTCTCTCTCTCTCCACAGTGGTTAGAATGCAGTATTGCAGGCTAACTCTGCCCACTGCCAGGAGTTCAATCCTGTCGGGCTCAAGGTTGACTCATCCTTCCGTCCTTCCGAGGTGGGTAAAATGGGGACCCAGATTGTTGGGGGCCAGAGGCTGACTCTGTAAATCGCTTAGAGAGGGCTGTAAAAGCACTGTAGAAGCGGTATGTAAGTCTAAATGCTATTGCTATTCTTTTGTAATAGGGACGCGGTGGCTCAGGGGCTAGGACGTTGAGCTTGTCGATTGAAAGGTCGGCAGCTCAGCGGTTCGAATCCCTAGTGCTGCCGCGTAACGGGGTGAGCTCCCGTTACTTGTCCCAGCTTCTGCCAACCTAGCAGTTTCGAAAGCACCTAAAAATGCAAGTAGAAAAAATAGGGACCACCTTTGGTGGGAAGGGAACAGCTCATAAATATGAGCCAATCGCCAAGCGTCCGAATTTGGATCATGTGACGGTGGGGATGCTGCAATGGTCGTAAGTATGAAAAATGGTCATGTCACTTTTTTCAATGCCGTTATAACTTCGGAATGGTCACTAAGTGAACTGTTGAGGAGTAACTGTGTTGGTGGGGGTGGGGGCTTCTCGTTGGTAGTTCCTTAATTAAGGTATTGCTTTCTGCTTGACTGTTTGTCTGGTGTTAATCCCTGCTTATCTGGATATGGGCTGCTGGAGTGGATGTGTTCTGTTCTTGTTGTTTTCGTTTTTTTACTGCACCTAAGAACAAAGAGACACGGTGGCTTAGTGGGTAAGAGGCTGATCTTGTCGATCGAAAGGTCGGCAGTTCAGCGGTTCGAATCCCGAGTGCCGCGTAACGGGGGTGAGCTCCGTTACTTGTCCCAGCTTCTGCCAACCTAGCAGTTCGAAAGCACCTAAAATGCAAGTAGAAAAAATAGCGACCACCTTTGGTGGGAAGGGAACAGCTCATAAATATGAGCCAATCGCCAAGCGTCCGAATTTGGATCATGTGACGGTGGGGATGCTGCAATGGTCGTAAGTATGAAAAATGGTCATGTCACTTTTTTCAATGCCGTTATAACTTCGGAATGGTCACTAAGTGAACTGTTGAGGAGTAACTGTGTTGGTGGGGGTGGGGGCTTCTCGTTGGTAGTTCCTTAATTAAGGTATTGCTTTCTGCTTGACTGTTTGTCTGGTGTTAATCCCTGCTTATCTGGATATGGGCTGCTGGAGTGGATGTGTTCTGTTCTTGTTGTTTTCGTTTTTTTACTGCACCTAAGAACAAAGAGACACGGTGGCTTAGTGGGTAAGAGGCTGATCTTGTCGATCGAAAGGTCGGCAGTTCAGCGGTTCGAATCCCGAGTGCCGCGTAACGGGGGTGAGCTCCCGTGACTTGTTCCAGCTTCTGTCAACCTAGCAGTTCGAAAGCACGTAAAAAATGCAAGTAGAAAAATAGGGACCACCTTTGGTGGGAAGGGAACAGCGTTCCGTGCGCCTTTGCCGTTGAGTCGTGCCGGCCACATGACTACGGAGACGTCTTTGGACAGCGCTGGCTCTTCGGCTTTGAAACGGAGATGAGCACCGCCCCCCTAGAGTCGGGAACGAGTAGCACATATGTGCGAGGGGAACGTTTACCTTTTAAGAGCAAACAGGCAGCAAACCCCTCACTCACTAGCACTGATGATGTTACCTACTTGGGTAATGAGATACCTGCAAGAAAAACCCCATTGCCAGAGATGCGGCAATGGGCGTAAGTGTGAAAAATGGTCACGAGTCGCTTTTTTTCAGTGTCCTAACTTCGAACAGTCACTAAAGAAGTCGTTGTTAAGTCCAGGGGTGCAGTGCAGGGGGAGGGGCTTCCAGTGTAACACCACACCCCCCATTTGCAGGGTGTTATGTCCCCCTCCTCATTTCACAGAGCAAACACAAAGACGGGTGTCTCCCAGTCTTTTTATTTGCTACAGACCTGATTTTCTTCAATTGAGGAAATACTTGGCCGTGACCGTGCAAAGGCCTGCCAAGTTCTGAGTCGGTTTATCTTGTATCCAAGATCCGTTGCCGAAACTCACTGACAAAGTCTGTTAACCCTCCAACAACCGAGCTGCAATGCACCCTTGGTAGCTTTTTTGTCCGTCACATGGCAGCTCCACCCGCTTTTATACCCTGTGGGGTGTGGCTCAGTGACTCAGCAATCTCTGAGCCTGCTATACCTTTTCCTCTGTTGCGCATGCTTATCTTTACGTTGCTGCCTCGGATCAATCCAGGATTGATCGTCAGCAGCTGGGACTTGGGGCGTTGCCAGGGAGGAGGAGGGTGCGGGAGAGGGAGGCCTTGTCAGCTCCTTCTCCTGGCTTGCAGCTGGAACTTGGGGCAGTGCCAGCGAGGAGGGTCCTGGCGAGGGAGGCCCTGCTGGCTCCTCTCCCTCACTCTCCGAGTCACTCTCCTCCATGAGAACAGGCTCGAGGGCCGGAGTCACAACACAGGGTCTCCTATCCTCCCTCCCTCCCACCGCCGGCTTGTTCCCAAAATTGAATGATTCGCATGCTAAAACTTCTCTTCTGAAGTGCATTTATGAGGTGGGCCCCAGATGGGGACCAGCTGTGCTTTTTCTCACCCCCCCCCCCACCTTTTTTTTTTCCAACTGGGACCTGTGCCTGAAGAAGCAGTTGCTGTTGTGACAGAAACGTTATTTCTGGTTGTATTGTGAGATCCTGGGGAGCTGAATTTAGGGAGCATTTTGGGGGGTTGGGGGAACCGGGGCGACAAAGGAAGAAAAGTACCTTGCTCAATAGTAGTACCTGTGAGAGGGATCTTGGAGTCCTAGTGGATAACCATTTAGATATGAGCCAGCCGTGTGCAGCAGCTGTTAAAAAAGCCAACACAGTTCTGGGCTGCATCAACAGAGGGACAGAATCAAGATCACGTGAAGTGTTAATACCTCTTTATAATGCCTTGGTAAGGCCACACTTGGAATATTGCATCCAGTTTTGGTCGCCACGATGTAAAAAAGATGCTGAGACTCTAGAAAAAGTGCAGAGAAGAGCAACAAAGATGATTAGGGGACTGGAGGATAAAACATATGAAGAACGGTTGCAGGAACTGGGTATGTCTAGTTTAACAAAAAGAAGGACTAGGGGAGACATGATAGCTGTGTTCCAATATCTCAGGGGCTGCCACAAAGAAGAGGGAGTCAGGCTGTTCACCAAAGCACCTGAGGGTAGAACAAGAAGCAATGGGTGGAAACTGATCAAGGAGAGAAGCAACTTAGAACTAAGGAGAAATTTCCTGACAGTTAGAACAATTAATAAGTGGAACGACTTGCCTGCAGAAGTTGTAAATGCTCCAACACTGGAATTTTTTAAGAAAATGTTGGATAGCCATTTGTCTGAAATGGTGTAGGGTTTCCTGCCTGGGCAGGGGGTTGGACTAGAAGACCTCCAAGGTCCCTTCCAACTCTGATATTACTATGATGATGATGATGATGATGATGATGATGATGATGATGATGATTATAAAAGTGAGGCTCGGAAAAACTTCAATTTTGGGTCAAGACTTGCAAAACCTTAATAGGGGTACAAAACTCAAGGCCTGTGGGCCAAATCTGGCCCGCAGGGTGCTTAGATCTAGCCCATGAGGCCACCCTGGCAAAAGCAAAAAACTAGCCCACGGTGCCTCTGCCAGCAAAAACAGAAAACTATCATGTCCCCCCTACTCCTTTTCATTAAACTTTACCAGGGGTCTCCAACCTTGGTCCCTTTAAGACTTGTGGACTTCAACTCCCAGAGTTCCTCAGCCAGCTTTGCTGGCTGAGGGATTCTGGGAGTTGAAGTCCACAAGTCTTAAAGGGACCAAGGTTGGAGACCCCTGAACTAGACCTACCAACTTCCTGCAACCGTCCTTCGTATGTTTTTAGCCTCCAGTCCCCTCATCGTCTTTGTTGCTCTTCTCTGCACTCTTTCTAGAGTCTCCACATATTTTTTTTTTACAGTGTGGTGTTATCCAGCTGCCTCTGATTTTATCTCCATCCTTAAAGAGATTCCTCTGCAAAATATCTTGGCAGAAAATATTTTTTTCTTCACCACGGCAAAGATTATTTGTCCCAAAGCTGGAGACAGTAAATGCTTTCTGAGCTTGGTTGTAGGGTCTCCTGCTGCTTGGGCAGGGGGTTGGGCTAGATCAATGGTCACCAACTGGTGATCCGCAAGGAAATTTCGGTGGTCCGCAGAAAAATTATTTGCATTTTTTATATTGCACTAAATCAGGGGCCCTCAAACTACGGCCCCTGGGACAGATACGTGCAATGAATGTTTGTGTTGCTGCAGAGAGTCTCCCCCTTCGGGGTCTTTTTGTGCGGGTCGGAGGGGGGCAGAAATTCCAACTTGGGGTCTGCTTCAGCCTCCTGGTGCAGGGCTTTGGGTGAAGGCTGGAGGGAAGCGCCGCTGGTGGCAAAGAGCCGGAGGGCCTTGTTCTAGTGGGACTGCCTCATGGCCTGGAACTGGCTGACCATCTCAGCCTGCTGAGCCTCCAGGTGCCGGTACCTGGCCTTGCACTCCTGCAGGTCTTCCCTCTGCTTGGAAAACCTATGCTCCTAGTCCTCAGTGAGGTGCTTCTGCTAGCCTCCTTCTCAAGTCAGATCCAATTTGAACTGAGCAGCTGTTTACCAACTCTTTCTCACGGTGGCTACTTAGCTCCAACAACTGCTTCCTAAGGAGCCTGGGCGGGCAGACAAGGAAGGGCTGGGAGGGGTGAGCAGAAGCCGGTGGAGTGCCACTCAACATAAGTGACATAGAGTTGACTGCGCCCACCGAGTCACATGACCACCTAGCCACGCCCACCCAGCTGGTCATTAGGCAAATCATATTAGTGGTCCATGGGATTTAAAATTATGGATTTAGTGGTCCCTGAGGTCCGAAAGGTTGGTGACCCCTGGACTAGATGACCTGCAAGGTCCCTTCCAACTCTATTAATCTGTTTGAACTTGGAGATATTTCATTACCGAACTAGGTAACATTATCAGTAAGTGTGGGGGGGTTGTTCCCTATAGAATAGAATAGAATAGAATTTTTTATTGGCCAAGTGTGATTGGACACACAAGGAATTTGTCTTGGTGCATATGCTCTCAGTGTACATAAAAGAAAAGATACGTTCATCAAGGTACAACATTTACAACACAATTGATGGTCAATATAGCAATATAAATCATAAGGATTACCAGCAACAAGTTATAGTCATACAGTCATAAATGGAAAGAGATGGGTGATGGGAACTATGAAACGATTAATAGTAGTGCAGATTCAGTAAATAGTTTGACAGTGTTGAGGGAATTATTCATTTAGCAGAGTGATGGCCTTCGGGAAAAAACTGTTCCTGTGTCTAGTTGTTCTGGTGTGCAGTGCTCTATAGCGTCGTTTTGAGGGTAGGAGTTGAAACAGTTTATGTCCAGGATGCGAGGGATCTGTAAATATTTTCACGGCCCTCTTCTTGATTCGTGCAGTATACAGGTCCTCAATGGAAGGCAGGTTGGTAGCAATTATTTTTTCTGCAGTTCTAATTATCCTCTGAAGTCTGTGTTTTTCTTGTTGGGTTGCAGAACCGAACCAGACAGTTATAGAGGTGCAAATGACAGACTCAATATCTATGTATATACAGTAGCTTGCCCTGCCAGTGCGGCAGCAAGTGTAATTTTCTCCTCCTCCTTGATAAGGGTATTGTTTTCTGCTTGATTGTTTGTCTGGTGTTAATCCCTGCTTATCCGGCTGGGGGCCAATCCGTTCCGGAGGTTGTTGTTTTCCCCCACTTTCCTTCCATTTTTATTGTCTCTTTTCAACCGTGTGTTAAAGGTGGCTGATCTCCATGCGGGCCCTGTTCTTATTCAATTTAAAAAAAGAAAAGGAAAAACGAAAAAAAGAGAAACTGTAGATTTTAGACTCCCTTCTCCAGCAGCAGAATCGCAGGTCAAATGACACTAATCCCATCTCTAAAGGAAGACGCTCCGTTTGCGAGAAGGATAAAGGAGGTGGGGGGGAACCGGTTGTAATTTCACGGCTCCGACAGAGCAGAAAAGAGAACAAAAGGTTGTGCCATGGCATCCTACGACATGCCACGGTGTGTTCAAGGTGCTGGCAGGTCTCCCGTGAAGGGAAAAGTGGGAGGGGGGCAGCGTGACACGGAGGGGGTGCAGTTGTGACCTTCTCAAACACAGGTTATATCCCTCCTGTCAATCTGTGTTTTCTTTCTTCCCGGCTCAGCACCCGCGGGTTTAACGAGATGGAAACGAACCGCCTCGTAAACCACAACAGAGGAAAAATTGGGTTGGGGATGATGGGAGTCCCTTGGGGACGGCGGGAAGATTTTACGCTTCCAAGATCTGATCCGAGCAAGCCCGATTTAGCATCTCTTAGGGCAAGACGCGGAGGGGAGTTCTCGCCGCCCCCTTGCCGAAGCGTCCTCTGGCTGCGCACCAAATCCGTTTAACCCACCGTGGCCCCGTGCGTTTGCAGAAGAAATCCGCTTAGAGATTGTATATCGAAAGTGGGATGATTATTATTATTTTGTTTTCAGGCTGGTGGGAGAAAGAGGTCTGAGCAACAGGACGGGGAACGCTAGGGGAGAAGAAATTGAACTGAATTGAAGACAATTGTGCCGTTTCTCTGTGTCGTATAATATATGTGGGCAAATGCATAATTCTGTACGTATTTCTTTTGTCGTGGTTGTGTCGCGTATATAGGAGGCAGTGACCTTTTGAGAGCTGTAGGTAACGAAATTTCACATTAATGTAGTGTAATGTAGTGTAAATTCAAAGTGGCAATACGGTTATCTATTCTGTTCTGTTCTGTTCCATTTCGTTCCATTCCATTCCATTTTTTCTATTCTATTCTATTCTATTCTATTCTATTCTATTCTATTCTATTCTATTCTATTCTATTCTACTACATTTTTTCTATTCTATTCTATTCTGTTTCATTATTCTATTCCATTCCATTCCATTTTTTCCTATTCTATTCTATTCTATTCTATTCTGTTCTGTTCTATTCTATTCTACTACATTTTTTCTATTCTATTCTATTTCATTTTTCTATTCTATTCTATTCTATTCTATTCTATTCTATTCTATTCTATTCTATTCTATTCCATTCCATTCCATTCCATTCCATTCCATTCCATTTTTCTATTCTATTCTATTCTACTACATTTTTTCTATTCTATTCTATTCTATTCTATTCTATTCTATTCTATTCTATTCTATTCCATTCCATTCCATTTTTCTATTCTATTCTATTCTATTCTATTCTATTCTATTTTTCTATTCTATTCCATTTTTCTATTCTATTCTATTTTATTTTATTCTATTCTATTCCATTCCATTCCATTCCATTCCATTTTTCTATTCTATTCTATTCTATTCTATTCTATTTTATTCTATTCTATTCCATTTTTTCTATTCTATTCTATTCTATTCTATTTTTTCTATTCTATTCTATTCTATTCTATTTTATTTTTCTATTCTATTCCATTTTTCTATTCTATTCTATTCCATTTTTTCTATTCTATTCTATTCTATTCTATTCTATTCTATTCTATTCTATTCCATTCCATTCCATTCCATTTTTCTATTCTATTCTATTCTATTCTGTTCTGTTCTGTTCTGTTCTGTTCTGTTCTGTTCTGTTCTGTTCTGTTCTATTCTATTCTATTCTATTCTATTCTATTCTATTCTATTCTATTCTATTCTATTCTATTCTTCATTCCAATATCCTATCCTATCCTATCCTATCCTATCCTATCCTATCCTATCCTATCCTATCCTATCCTATCCTATCCTATCCCATTCTCCTCTACTTTGACCCTTTGAGACCTGGATGCAATGAAATGTCATTTTAATGTATGCCGATTCAAAGTGACAATAAAGTTATTCTAAACCTAAGAATCAATCTTAAGAAGGAGGAAGAGGAAGAAACATGGGAAGCGAGGAGAAGGATGAAGAATTGAAGGCTCAGCCTGGCCAAATACAAGTTGTCCCCGACTTACAACAGTTCATTTAGTGACCATTCAAAGTTACAACGGCACTGAAAAATGTGACTTATGACCGATTTTTACACTTACGACCGTTGCAGTGTCCATATCCAGATAAGCAGGGATTAACACCGGACAAACAGTCAAGCAGAAAGCAATACCTTAATTAAGAAACTACCAATGAGAAGCCCCCAGCCCCACCAACATAGTTACTCCTCCATGTACAGTTCACTTAGTGACCATTCAAAGTTATAATGGCATTGAAAAAAGTGACATGACCATTTTTCATCCTTACGACCATCCCCACCGTCACACGATCAAAATTCAGAGGCTCGGCAACTGGTTCATATTCATGATGGTTGCTGTTGTCCCAACGTCACGTGACTCCATGACGAGCAAAGTCCATGGGGAAGCCAGGTTCACTTAACAATCGGGTTACTAACTTACCACCTGCGATGATTCACTTCACAACTAGGGCGAGCAAGGTCGTAAAAATGGGAGAAAGCTCGCTTAACGAATGCCTCGCTCAACAACATAAATTTGGAGCTCCGTTGCGGTCGTAAGTTGAGAACTACCCGTATTGCAATGCAAAGAGTCATAACATAACATAACATAACATAACAACAGAGTTGGAAGGGACCTTGGAGGCCTTCTAGTCCAACCCCCTGCCCAGGCAGGAAACCCTACACCATCTCAGTCAGATGGTTATCCAACATTTTCTTAAAAATTTCCAGTGTTGGAGCTTTCACAACTTCTGAAGGCAAGTCGTTCCACTTATTAATTGTTCTAACTGTCAGGAAATTTCTCCTTAGTTCTAAGTTGCTTCTTTCTTTGGTCAGTTTCCACCCATTGCTTCTTGTTCTACCCTCAGGTGCTTTGGAGAACAGCCCGACTCCCTCTTCTTTGTGGCAACCCCTGAGATATTGGAACACAGCTATCATGTCTCCCCTAGTCCTTCTTTTTGTTAAACTAGACATACCCAGTTCCTGCAACCGTTCTTTATATGTTTGAGCCTCCAGTCCTCTAATCATCTTTGTTGCTCTTCTCTGCACTCTTTCTAGAGTCTCAACATCCTTTTTACATCGTGGCGACCAAAACTGGATGCAATATTCCAAGTGTGGCCTTACCAAGGCATTATAAAGTGGTACTAACACTTCACGTGATCTTGATTCTATCCCTCTGTTTATGCAGCCCAGAACTGTGTTGGCTTTTTTAACAGCTGCTGCACACTGCTGGCTCATATCTAAATGGTTATCCACTAGGACTCCAAGATCCTCGGCGTACGACCATAATTGTGCCCAAACATTCCGTTGCTAATCAAGATTTATTTATTATTTATTTATTTATTAATTAAATGTTTATACCGCCCTTCTCCCGAAGGACTCAGGGCGGTTCACAGCCAAATAAAAACGGTAAAAAGTGCACCATAAAAACGGTAATTAAAAAACTTATTAAATATAAGGCCAAATTAAAATCCATTTAAAACCGTAAAACCCAATAAAATTTAAATCCAAATATTAAAAACTACTAAAAATTCTACGCCAGTCCTACGCGAATAAATAGATATGTCTTCAACTCGTGGCGAAAGGTTCGAAGGTCAGGCAGTTGACGGAGTCCTGGGGGAAGTTCATTCCAGAGGGTGGGAGCCCCTTCCCCTGGGGGCCGCCAGCCGACATTGCTTGGCTGACGCTACCCTGAGGAGTCCCTCTCTGTGAGAGCGCACGGGTTGGTGGGAGGCAATCGGTAGCAGTAGGCGGTCCCGTAAGTAACCCGGTCCTGAGTCATGGAGCGCTTTAAAGGTAGTAACCAACACCTTGAAGTGCACCCAAAAGGCCACAGGTAGCCAGTGCAGCCTGCGCAGGAGTGGTGTTACATGGGAGCCACGAGCGGCTCCCTCTATCACCCGCGCAGCCGCATTCTGAACCAACTGGAGCCTCCGGGTGCTCTTCAAGGGGAGCCCCATGTAGAGAGCATTGCAGTAATGCAGGCGAGAGGTAACAAGGGCATGAGTGACTGTGCATAGGGCATCCCGGTCAAGGAAGGGGCGCAACTGGCGAACCAGGCAAACCTGATAAAAAGCTCTCCTGGAGACGGCTGTCAAGTGATCTTCAAAAGACAACCGCCCATCCAGGAGAACGCCTAAGTTGCGCACCCTCTCCATCGGGGCCAATGACAACAGATGGCTGTTAAGTGAATTGTGGCCCATTTTGCCATCTTTTGTGCCAGGGGGTTGTTAAGTGAATCACCGCCGTTCTTAGGGGACTCAGGCGGTTGTTAAGTGAATCTGGTGATCACACGTCCCCGGGACTGTGCAATCGTCATAAATATGAGTCAGTTTGCCAAGTATGGGAATTTTGATCACGTGACTATGGGGATGCTGCAACGGTCATAAGTGTGAAACACGGTCAGGTCACTTTTTTCAGTGCTGTTGCAAGTTTGAACGGTCGTTAAACAAATGTTTGTAAGTCCAGGACTAGCTGTACGATATATTGCTGTAAACCTCCCAACCTTAGGTGAAATGGGCCGGGTAAAAATTTAAATAGTAGTATTAATCATTCAAGCACAGAACTGGTGGGGCCAGTTCTCGCACTTACGACCGTCACGGTGTCGTTCTGAGGATTTAACCGCAATGGGGTGTGTGTGCGTGAAACGGGCAGGTATTTCCATCAGATCGCAGCATCTCCGGATCACGTGATCGCCGTCGGTGACCTTCCCAGGGGACGTCCAACAAGCAAAGACAGTGGGGAAAAGCTGGATTCGCTTATCAACCGCATGTCTTGCGTAACGACTTCAGTGATTCACTTAACAACCGTGGCCCAATAAAAAAGGGTTGCAAAATTGGAGGTGATTCGCTTGCATCGCTCGCCAATTGGGGTCGTAAGTCGAGGGGTACCTGTCACACTTCCCTCCACCTCTCCTTACCTGAGCGAGAGGGAATATTCACTCCGGCTGGCCTTACTGCTCCGAACCAGGTAGCTGCCTTCCCTGCACAAAGTCAAGAATGTCTCGGCTTCAGCTCTGCTGATGGGGCCATGAAACCACCTGTAAACCACAAAAACAAAACAAAAACCCAGTCAGACCAGTATGTTTGCCCTGCCTCTCTGTGGGTTTAGTTCAGGGGTGAAATGCTCCCGGTTCAGACCGGATCGTCCGATCCGGTAGCGATGGCGGCAGGTGGTTCGGAGAACCGGTAGCAAAAATTCCTGCCCACCCGCCGCATGCCCAGCTGAGCTGCACAATCATCAGACGGATTATTTTTTACTTTTAAAAGCATTTTATTCTTCGGCCGAAAAAATGCTTTTAAAAGTTTTTTTAAAAAAGCCTCTGACGATCGCGCGGCTCAGCTGGGATCGTCAGAGGCTTTTAAAAGCATTTTTTTCTACAACCGCTTCGGCCGAAGAGGTTGTTAAAAAAAGGATTTTAATAGCCTCTGACGATCAGGCAACTCAGTTGGGATCGCCAAAGCCTTTTAAAAGCATTTTTTAACAACCTCTTTAGCCGAAGAGATTGCAGAAAAAATGCTTTTAAAAGTTTTTTAAAAAAAGGTTGGCCACGCCCACCCAGTCACATTACCCCACCCTCACCCCCCAAGCCACGCCCGCAGAACCGGTAGTAACAAATTTTACATTTCACCATTGGTTTACTTCCTGGGAGTCTGGTTGAAGCACAAGATCCTCAGAGACTGTTTCTCTTTCCGGGTTTCTCGTGCGCATGCGCGCGGGGCGGTCAGCTGTCCTTCACGCACGCGGCAGTGCGAAAAACCGGTGTGTGCATGCAAGCCGGCTAGCTGATTGTCGGGTGCGCATTGCACGCCAGAACCGGGACGTTCAGCTTTTCCGGAGCGCAATCCCTTTGCGCGTGCGGAAGTGCCAAAAAACTGGCCTGCGCATGTGCGCTAGAACACAGAAGTTTGGCTTTTCTGGAGCGTGGCCCCAACAAGTGCGCGTGTGACGTTTACACGTGACCTTTTCGGCACACGGTGCAAACAGGTTCGCCATCGCTGTACTAAGGTTTTATAAAGGAGTCTGACATCCACAATGGAGCCCAAAGCTTCTGTTGCTAAGTGAGTTTCTCCCTGTTTTAGAACCTTCCTTGCCAAGGTTGTTAAGTGAAATTACTGGCTTGTTAAAATTAGTAAGACGGTTGTTAAGTGAATCCGGCGTTCCCGTTGACTTGGCTTGTCAGAAGGTCGCAAAAGGGGATCGCGTGACCCCGAGGGGGACACTGCAAATGGCTTGTGTGATGTCTTGTCACTTTGGTGGTGGTGGTGGGGGGCTATTCGATTATTTTAGTAATTTATTATTTCATTATTTTCTTCTATTTGTTTTATTTTTTGTGCCCGGCGCAAAAGTTGGCTTGAAACTCAACATTAAGAAAACTAAAATCATGGCATCCGTCCCTTTCAATTCCTGGCAGATAGATGGTGAAGAAATGGAGGTAGTGACAGATTTTATTTTCCTGGGCTCCAAGATCACCGCAGATGGGGACTGCAGCCAAGAAATTAAAAGACGCTTGCTCCTGGGGAGGAAAGCCATGGCAAATCTAGACAGCGTACTAAAAAGCAGAGACATCACCCTGCCAACAAAAGTGCGTATAGTCAAGGCTGTGGTTTTCTCAGTTGCAATGGATGGCTGTGAAAGTTGGACCATAAGGAAGGCTGAGCGCCAAAGAATTGAAGCCTTTGAATTCTGGTGCTGGAGAAGACTCCTGCGAGTGCCTTGGACTGCAAGGAGATTCAACTGGTCGGTCCTACAGGAGATCAACCCTGACTGCTCTTTAGAAGGCCAGATCCTGAAGAGGAAACTGAAATACTTTGGCCACCTAATGAGAAGGAAGGACTCACTGGAGAAGAGCCGAATGCTGGGAACGATGGAAGGCAAAAGAAGAAGGGACGACAGAGAAGGAGGTGGCTGGATGGAGTCACTGAAGCAGTCGGCGTGAGCTTAAATGGACTCCAGAGGATGGTAGAGGACAGGAAGGCCTGGAGGAACGTTGTCCATGGGGTGGCGATGGGTCGGACACGACTTCGCAACTAACAACAACAACGCTGCCTTGAGTCGCCATGTGCAAATAGGCGGCAACGTTTTCTAAATATATATATATATATATTTTTACATTTATATCCCGCCCTTCTCCGAAGACTCAGGGCGGCTTACAGTGTATAAGGCAATAGTCTCATTCTATTTGTATATTTATATACAAAGTCAACTTATTGCCCCCCCAACAATCTGGGTCCTCATTTTACCTACCTTATAAAGGATGGAAGGCTGAGTCAACCTTGGGCCTGGTGGGACTAGAACCTGCAGTAATTGCAGGCAGCTGTGTTTAATAACAGGCTTCTTACAGCCTGAGCCACACCGCGGCCCTTATAAACCGTCATAAATACGAGGCAGTTGCCAAGAGATCTGAATTTTGATCAGGTGACCCCAGGGATACTGTAACGGTCATAAGTGTGAAAAAAATGGTTATAAGCCCTTTTTTTCAGTGCCGTCGTAACTCTGAACAGTCACTAAATGAATCCAATTTGGATCAGTCTTCCGAGCTTCCGGTCACTAAATGAATGGTTGTAAGTCGAAGATTACCTGTAACACGTTTTGATTATGTCAAAGGATTATAGAAATGAGAAACATTTTATTCTGACCGCGGTTAGAACCAAATTTCCCTCCACTTGGCATTTTTCCCAGCAGGATAAAAATGACTGTTTGTGCACCAAATCCTGGATAATTTGGTCAATAGCCACTAATGAGAAAAAAAATCACCGGGACAAAACATAATTAAAACATTAACAATTTGTGGCAAACAGGACACCAATCATAATTACGTTTGAGCAGTCGATATCCATCGTGGAATAATATTTATTGAACTTTGCTGGGAGGGGGGGGGGAGAAAAAAAAACAGAAGAAAAAACTAATAATGGCTTTTGCTCTGGAAAAAATTAATCCGGGAGAGGTTTAATCTGAAAAGTCAAAATGTCAGTCAGGATTGTGGCAAAGGAAGTCCCACCTCTTTAGCAATGTGAGTCATGTGAGGTGCACGGAAAAAATTGCATCGCACCAGTGGTGGGTGCCATCTTGACTTTTTTGCCCTTCTCACGGACGTCCTGCTTAATTCCAATTTAAGTAAATTTAACTTCATTTACACCATGGCGAGTTGACCTTGGTGAGTTGGCCATAGTAAGTTGGCCTTGGTGAGTTGGCCATGATGAGTTGGCCATGGTGAGTTGGCCATGATGAGTTGGCCATGGTAAGTTGGCCTTGGTGAGTTGGCCATGGTGAGTTGGCTGTGATGAGTTGGCCGTAGTAAGTTGGCCTTGGTGAGTTGGCCATGGTGAGTTGGCCATGATGAGTTGGCCTTGGTGAGTTGGCCATGATGAGTTGGCCATGGTAAGTTGGCCTTGGTGAGTTGGCCATGGTGAGTTGGCCATGATGAGTTGGCTATGGTAAGTTGGCCTTGGTGAGTTGGCCATGGTGAGTTGGCCGTGATGAGTTGGCCGTGGTAAGTTGGCCTTGGTGAGTTGGCCATGGTGAGTTGGCCATGGTGAGTTGGCCATGATGAGTTGGCCATGGTAAGTTGGCCTTGATGAGTTGGCCATGGTGAGTTGGCCATGGTAAGTTGGCCTTGATGAGTTGGCCATGGTAAGTTGGCCTTGGTGAGTTGGCCATGGTGAGTTGGCCATGGTAAGTTGGCCTTGATGAGTTGGCCATGGTAAATTGGCCTTGGTGAGTTGGCCATGGTGAATTGGCCATGGTAAATTGGCCATGGTGAGTTGGCCATGGTGAGTTGGCCATGATGAGTTGGCCATGGTAAGTTGGCCTTGGTGAGTTGGCCATGGTGAGTTGGCCGTGATGAGTTGGTCGTGGTGAGTTGGCCACAGTGATGAATTGCTGTGGCGATTTGAATTGTCATAGACCTTCCCGGGATCCCTACAAGCCCTGAACCCCTCCCAGAGGCCACTTACGGCTGACTCTTCAGGGGCAGCGACAGGTCGATGCGCTCAGCCAGGGGAACGCTGGACTCGGGGCTCTGTGGCCGGCCAAACTTGGCGGAGCCCATCGGGTGCTTCGGTGGATGCAGCTGGTGCTCTTTTGGGGCTGAGCATGAGGAAGAGGAGGAGGGAGAGGTCCGGTCCCACTCGGGGGCTTCGAACTGCGCTGTGGGAGGAGCAGGACAGACCCTTAGATGGCTAGAGAGGCGTCTTGAAGGAACCAATGGGCACGTCCCTGGTTCACTAGCAGGGTCCCATGGGGAGGGAGGTCAAAAAAGTCAAGATGGCGGTTGTGCACAACAAGCTCCGCCTATTTCTTACATACCCTCTGGCCATCAGCTGCCATTTTGACTTCCCCGACAGCGGGGAGAGGACGGTGAAATGTTGCTTTTTTGATATTTTGCCAGATTTTGGAAA
The DNA here is from genome assembly GCF_028640845.1 of Ahaetulla prasina. Taxonomy (NCBI): domain Eukaryota; kingdom Metazoa; phylum Chordata; class Lepidosauria; order Squamata; family Colubridae; genus Ahaetulla; species Ahaetulla prasina. The sequence goes on along the minus strand of NC_080539.1, from coordinate 372,452,498 downwards.
TAATTTAGAAACTGCCACTGAGGGAAAAAAACTGAGTATCCCTCCCAGGTTCTGTAGAGGCGGTTCAAAACCATCAAGATGGCGGCTTCACCTGCAAGTAAAACCCACCCGCTTTGGCATCTATGTACAGGTGGGGGCTGTGGCCGCCATCTTGACTTTTTTGACCTTGTCTCCTGTGGATGCCGTTTTATAACCTTTTGCCTTTCAGCCTCTACATAAGCAATGTTTGTAGAGTTGCCAGGACGTAAAAATTAGCCGTTTGGGCTTCTCTGTTTGGTGTGCGAGTGTGGTTGTGTGGTTGTGTCATCGGAACGCTAGCCACGATAAGCCTATGGCAGTGTTGGCGAATCATTTGGGCAATGAGTGCTGAAACCTTCGGAAACAATGAGTGCTGAGTCCTTCGGGAGAAAGGCGGTATAGAAATTGGATTATAAATAAATAAAAAATAAAAAACAGGAGTGTGCATACATTCATGTGTGCTGGAAACAGGAAGAGCAGCCCCCCCCCCGGGTGCGCATGCGAGCACTGAAAACTGGAACAGCAGCCACCCGGTGTATGTATGCGCACCAGGCGGCTGTTTTTCTGATTCCTCGCGCTCCCACATGTGCAAAGACCAGCTGGCTGGTGCGCCGGAACCTGGAAGCCTATGGCAACATCGGAAGGAAGTTATCTTGGCTCAGAAATGAAGCTTCTGCTTTCCAAATGATTCTGCACTGCCAGCTTCCCCTGCGAGTTTGTGAAAGAAAATACGCCTTTCTCTCCCATACAGGTAGTCCTCAAATTAGGACCGCAATTGGCACCGGAACTTTGGCCGTTAAGCGAACCGTGCCCGATTTTTTGTGACTTTTAGTAAGGTCGCCGAGGTCATCAATGACAGCGTGATCGCTTCGTGCCTGATTTTACAACCTTTTTAACCGCAGTCGTTGTGTGAGTCGCGTGGTCGTTAAGTGAATCCAGCTCCCCCCCCCATTGACTTTGCTTGTTAGCCTACTGGGAGGGTCGCAAGTGGCAATCGGCGTGAGGCCAAGATGCCGACAACATCTTGAATAAATGCTGGTTGCGAATCGCCCGATTGTGGGGACGCTGTGGAGGTCATAAGTCCGAGGACTGGTCATAAGTCACTTTTTTCAGGACCGTCATACGTTTGAAGGCTTGTTAATGATGGTTAAGTTTGAGCCTGATTTTATTCTTGCCAAGAAAATACCAATTTCACTTTCAATAATTAAAAATTATAGTGACAGGAACACAGGTTGTCCTCAACCTACAACAGTCCTCGACTTACAACGGTGGTGACCCTTTGACGTTACGACGGCCCTGAAAAAAGTGATTTATGACCGTTTTTCACACATATGACCATTGCAGCATCCCCATGGTCATGCGATCAAACACTTGTCAACACTTGTCAACTGACTCATAGTTATGACGGTTGTAGTATTCCCCGGGGTCAGGGGATCCCATTTTGCAACCTTCTGGCCAGCCAGAAGTCAATGGAGAAGCCGGATTCACTTAGCAACCCTCTTACTACTGTAACAACTGCGGTGATTCACTTAACAGCCGTGGCATGAAAAGTCATAGAATGGGGCAAAACTCCCTTAACAAATGTCAAAGAAACATTGGTCTCCATTGTAGTCGTACGTCGAGGACTGCCATCTAGGCCGGGGGTCGGCAACCTTAAACACTCAAGGAGCCATTTGGACCCGTTTCCCACAGAAAAGGAAACACCGGGAGCCACAAACCCTGGGTGGGCGTGGCCAACTCGACGTCACTCACTTCCACCAGTCACATGACCCACCCCTAGCCACGCCTACCCAGCTGGTCATTAGGGCCGAGAACTGGTTGTTAAAAAACACCGGGAACCACAAAATCCTTTTGACATCACTCTCTCCCTCCCTCCCTCCCTCCCTCCTCTCTCTCTCTGTATCTCTCTCTCCCCCACTCTCTCTCTCTCTCTCTCTGTCTTTGCCTGGGCCGCTTCTCCATCTCCCGCCGTCGCCCTTACCTTCTCAGGCCAGGCGAGGAGTGACTGGGAGGGGAGGGCGCCTGTCAGTTTTGGAAGGCAATTTTCTTTCTGCTTCTTAACTGCCACATATTTTAGCTGGGGAAGTTGGGAGGGGGTTGTTGTTGGAGCGGTAGAAAGTTAGTCATAACAACATTCCGTATTCAAGGACTTTTGCCTGCGTCTGATGGAGACTGCCCGAAGACTGTATCCAGCTGAGTGTGAAGAGTCGATTGGACAATGGGATGAACTGGTGGGTGTGGGGCAGGGCTGTGAACTGTCAACTGGGTGTGGAAAACCCAGAAGCTTTCAGTTTCGGGTTTTCCCAGCTGTGCCAACGTGACAACTCTTAATAAATTGGAACTTTGAGGAACCTCAAGCCTCAGAGCTTTATTGCGTTGGGGGTGTTCCTTGGAACCCTGACAGCGAGGGGCGGGGCCAGCTAGTGGTGGGATCCCCCGACAGGGAGCCACAGCAGAGGGCCCAAAGAGCCGCTTGCGGCTCTGGAGCTGCAGGTTGCTGACACCCGATCTAGGCTGTAATGTCTGCAGAAAGAGAGCAGGGGGACCCCAACAGGACGACAAGCAGGTGTCCCAACACAACTCCCCCTTTTTTTGAACATGCATCAGGACGCCGCACACCCACACGTCAAGGTCAGAGACGGCATCGCAACATCGCAAAGTGTCGTTTTCCCCCGTGTTTGACCAAAAAGTTGGGGTTTTATACGGTAGACAACCTCTGGAATTAATGGGCTGTGAAAAATGCACAAAAACAGGCAGTGGGTGAAACATGCTTTAAGAACAGGCAAGCCCATGCAACACCCGCGCACACAATTGACACATGTGCAGCGTAAGGAACAACAGTGAAAGAAAAGGAAGGTGAGAAAATGCGTGGATGGGGGTGGGTGGGGGGAATTTCCAGGATGAAAAGAAACGATTACGTAGAATATCTACCCCAAAAAAAATAATAATAATAATTCTGTGTCAATTTTTTCAAAAGCGTGAGCAGTGGTAGCCCTTGAGGCTTCAAATTTATTTATTATTTATTTATTTATTTACATTTATATCCCGCCCTTCTCCGAAGACTCAGGGCGGCTTACAATGTGTAAGGCAATAGTCTCATTCTATTTGTATATTTTTTACAAAGTCAACTTATTGCTCCCCCAACAATCTGGGTCCTCATTTTACCTACCTTATAAAGGATGGAAGGCTGAGTCAACCTCGGGCCGGGCTTGAACCTGCAGTAATTGCAGGCTGCTGTGTTCTAATAGTTCTAACTATGAAACTATTAATCGTTTCATAGTTCCCATCACCAATCTCTTTCCACTTATGACTGTATGACTATAACTTGTTGCTGGCAATCCTTATGATTTATATTGATATATTGATCATCAATTGTGTTGTAAATGTTGTACCTTGATGAAGGTATCTTTTCTTTTATGTACACTGAGAGCATATGCACCAAGACAAATTCCTTGTGTGTCCAATCACACTTGGCCAATAAAAAATTCTATTCTATTCTATTCTATTCTATTCTATTCTATTCTATTCTATTCTATTCTATTCTATTCTAATAACAGGCTTCTTTACAGCCTGAGCTACCACGGCCCTTATTATTTCTGCAAAAATCGTCAGTGAATGTTTTCAGCCCCCGAGTTAAAACTATAACAGTTAGGTTTCTAAAATTAAAAAAAAATAAGACATTTGGATTTCATATACTTCTGAAATGCAGGTAGTTCTCGATTTACAACGGTTCGTTTAGTGGCCGTTCAAAGTTACAACGGCATGTTCATATTTATGATGGTTTCAGTGTCCCGGGGTCACATGATCCCCTTCTGCGACCTTCTGACACGCACAATCAAGGCGGAAGCCAGATTGACTTAACAACTGTGTTCGTAACTTAACAACTGTAATGATGCACTGAACAAGTGCGGGCAAGAAACGGTGGTAAAATGGGGCCCAATTCATTCAACAAATGTCTCACTTAGCAACAGAAAGTTGGGGAAACAATTGGGGTCACATGTCGAGGACTACCTGAATAGGACAATCTGATTTAAAAGCTGTGTTGGCAGCAGCCAAATAAACAGCGTTACTGATGACTTCTTCATTTAAAAAGAAAAACACTTTCTTTTGAAAAAGGAAATTGTGATTCTTGAAATTGGTTTCGGACAGTATTTCTCAGACTTCTGCAATTATAAGATGCGTGGACTTCAACTCCCAGAATTCCCCAGCCCAGAATTGTGGGAGTTGAAGTCCACAGATCTTAAATTTGCGGAGGTTGAGAAAAATTGGTCCAGAGAGAGAGAGAGAGCCCGTCTGTTCTTCTAGCGATCTGGCACATTTTTGCATCCGTACCTGTTGAATTCCTGCCTGCCTAATTGCAACTTCTGTCTGACAGCCTCCCAAGCTTGGGAACCGCAGTGCTCAAAAAAAAGTTGAAAAAAGCTGTAGCGAAGTAGGAGACAGAAGTCAAGGGAAGTAAACGAAGTAAAGGTTTTGATGGAGGAAGGGCAGGCCGAAAACAAACAGGAAGAAGGGGAAGGTTTGAAATCAAGACGTCACCTTCTGGATCTAGGGGTTCTTCCGTAAGTTGTCCTACCGGCGGTGGCCAGGGCAATACTTTATTCTCCTTTATGTCTACTGCAAGGGGAAAGGGATGTTATGAAGATGGGTTGGGAGAGTTTGTAGAGAAAGGGACAAGAAGAGCATGGAAAGGAAGGAGGGAGAAAGATGTCGGGAGGGATGGGGAAGAGGAAGAAGACAAAACCCGGCATGATAAAAAGGAAATGATTGAACCAGACAGACAGACAGACATGGGAAGACTGGAGGACGCCCCCTACTTCAACCTGATTGGTCCCTCGAGAGACGATGGGCAAATCATTGGAACGCCCTTCTTACCCACCAGTGCATTGCTGGTGGAAATGGGAGGTCAACATTTTGAGGCTTATACTTACCTTGTCCATTAGACCCTGGACTGATATGCAGTCCAATGAAACCTCATTTAACGGACTACGGAAGGGGAAGAGCTGTCTGTTATTCCCAAATGTCCACTAAACACAAAAATACATCACGCTCATGTCTTTGGTGCTGATATGAATAACAGAATAACAGGGTTGGAAGCAGTAGTGAAATCCAAATTTTTTTTACTACCGGTTCTGTGGGCGTGGCCTGGTGGGCGTGGCAGGGGAAGGATACTGCAAAATCTCCATTCCCATCCCACTCCAGGTAGAAGGACATTGCAAAATCTCCATTCCCACCCCACTCCAGGGGAAGGACATTGCAAAATCTCCATTCCCACCCCACTCCAGGGGAAGGATATTGTAAAATCTCCATTCCACCCCACTCCAGGGGAAGGATACTGCAAAATCTCCATTCCCTCCTCACTCCTGGGGAAGGATACTGCAAAATCTCCATTCCCACCCCACTCCAGGGGAAGGATATTGTAAAATCTCCATTCCCTCCCCACTCCAGGGGAAGGATACTGCAAAATCTCCATTCCCACCCCACTCCAGGGGAAGGATACTGCAAAATCTCCATTCCCATCCCACTCCAGGGGAAGGACATTGCAAAATCTCCATTCCCTCCCCACTCCTGGGGGAAGGATACTGCAAAATCTCCATTCCACCCAACTCCAGGGGAAGGATACTGCAAAATCTCCATTCCCACCCCACTCTAGGGGAAGGACATTGCAAAATCTCCATTCCCACCCCACTCCAGGGGCAGGACATTGCAAAATCTCCATTCCCACCACACTCTGGGGCCAGCCAGAGGTGGTATTTGCCGGTTCTCTGAACGACTCAAAATTTCCGCTACCGGTTCTCCAGAACCTGTCAGAACCTGCTGGATTTCACCCCTGGTTGGAAGGGACCTTCGAGGTCTTCTAGTCTAATCCCCTGCTCAGGCAGGAAATCCTATACCATTGATGGCTACCCTTATCCAGACCAGACGTGTGTGTGCATGTGAAGGTGCGCACATGCGCCCGAACCCCCAAAATGCAATGCGCATGCAGGGCCCTGCACATGCCCCCTGCGCATGCGCACGTGGCCCCCACACACTCCCCGCCTCCATGCATGTGCGACAGAAACCCAAAGACCAGCTGGCTGGTAGGAGATGCGCACGCATGTGAAGCAGAGCTGAATTGGGGCGATGGCTCGCGTGCAATTAGAGAGGGCACTGCATGCAACCTCTGGCATGTGTGCCATAGGTTTGCCATCATGGCCCTATGCCATTTCAAACAAATGGTTGTCCAATCTCTTCATAAAAACCTCAAGTGCTGCAGCACCCACAACTTCTAGTGACAAGCTGTTCCACTAGTTAATTATTCTAACTATCAGGAAATTTCTCCTTAGTTCTAAGTTGCATCTCTCCTTGTTTAGTTTCCACCCATTGCTTCTTGTTCTACCCTCAGGTGTTTTGGAGAATAGCTTGATTCCCTCTTCTTTGTGGCAACCCCTGAGATATTGGAAGGCTGCTATCATGTCTCCCCTAGTCCTTCTTTTCATTAAACTAGACATACCCAGTTCCTGCAACTGTTCTTCACCACATCTCTGACATCAATACAATTGAACGTGTCCAGAAATATTTTACAAGAAGAGTTCTCCATTCCTCTGAAAACAACAAAATACCTTTTCCCACCAGACTTGAAATCCTAGGCTTAGAAAACTTGGAACTCCGTCGCCTTCGACAAGACCTAAGTTTAACTCACAGAATCATCTATTGCAATGTCCTTCCTGTTAAAGACTACTTCAGCTTTAATTGCAATAATACTAGAGCAACCAATAGATTTAAACTTAATGTCAACCGCTTTAATCTAGATTGCAGAAAATATGACTTCTGTAACAGAATCATCAGTGCTTGGAACACTTTACCTGACTCTGTGGTCTCTTCCCATAATCCTAAAAGCTTTATCCAAAAACTTTCTACTATTGACCTCACCCCATTCCTAAGAGGACCATAAGGGGCGTGCATAAGCGCACAAACGTGCCTACCGTTCCTGTCCTATTGTTTTTCTTTTCTTCTTCCTATATATATATATATATATATGCTTATACCTCCTTATATTTACCCATATATGTGTTTATTTACTATATAATCTTTTTGTATGATACCTACATATATTGTTGTGACAAAATAAAAATAAATAAAATAAATACATAAAAAAAAAGTCTTATCTTCCAATCCCTTAATCATCTTTATTGCTCATCTCTGCACTCTTTCTAGAGTCTCAACACTTGTTTTTTTAATATTGTGGCGATCAAAATTATGTGTCGTCTGCTTAAGACAGCCCTTTTCAAACCGCGATAAGACTTTCCAAAAATTGGGTATAAATAGTTGGATAAACGTTTGGATAAACAACTCACAAGCCCACAACAGGGGCATTTAAATGGGCTTAAAGTGTTTAACCTACACAGGTATTCCTCAAATTGCAACCACAATTGAGCCCCACATTTCCATTGCCACCGTTGTTAAGTGAATCACCGCAGTTGTTAAGTGAGTAAAATGGCTGTTAAGTGAATCTGGTTTCCCCATTGCTGGTCAGAAAAGTCGCAAAAGGGCCCCAGGACACTGCTGCAACCATCAAAAATACACGCCAGTTGCCACGTGTCTGAATTTTGATTACATGACCTCTGCAACGGTCGTTAAGTGTGAAAAATGGCCCTAAGCCACCTTTTTCAGTGCTGTTATCATTTCAAACAGTCACTAAATGAACTGTTGTAAGTCACGAAGGGACGCGGTAGCTCAATGGCTAAGACGCTGAGCTTGTCGATCGGAAAGGTCGGCAGTTCAGCGGTTCGAATCCCTAGCGCTGCGTAACGGGGTGAGCTCCCGTTCCTTGTCCCAGCTTCTGCCAACCTAGCAGTTCGAAAGCATGTAAAAAAATGCAAGTAGAAAAACAGGGACCACCTTTGGTGGGAAAGTAACAGCGTTCTGTGTGCCTTTGGCATTGAGTCATGCCGGCCACATGACCACGGAGACGTCTTCGGACAGCGCTGGCTCTTCGGCTTGGAAACGGAGATGAGCAGCGCCCCCTAGAGTCGGGAACGACTAGCACATATGTGCGAGGGGAACCTTTACCTTTAAGTCAGGAACAGGCTGCGCTTCGGTTTTGGGTAATGAATGAAAAAGTTTTGGAAACTGGGGGTGGGGGGGGCTTAAGGGCATTGTGATGCCGAACTCAAAAATCTTTGTGCATGTTGTCAAGTTAGTGTCAATTTAATCAAAAAACGACTTTAAATGGGGGATAGTTTGTTCAGAGGCTAAAAAAGATTTAGGAATACGTTTGAAATAACAGTCCGTTTGCGGGGAGGTAGAAGCAGCCTGCTTGAGCTAATTAGAGAGAAGAGCTGCCGGCTTACCAATTACTCTAACAAGAAGACAGACAAAAGCTCAGAAAATCTGCCCCCTATTAAATGTAAAAGTGAATTACGTTCTAACACAAATCTCATCCTCTTGCTGAGATTTCTCTCCCTGCCCCCACCTCCCCCCGCTCTCCATAAATCTTGTTAAAAAGGATTTATTGAGAATTTATTTGGGATTGTTGAAACCACAGGATTCAAAGGCCTTGGGTTATTTTCAGAAGAATATTTGCAGAGGGAGTATTCAACCTTGGCGGATTTTAAGACTTGTGGACTTCGACTCCCAGAATTCCCCTAAATTCCCATTTCTGTGCTCCGGGTCGTCGTAACTTTGAACTATTGCTAAGTTGACAATCATAAGTCAAGGCTTGGCCTTTATAGGTAAAATTATTCCTTTAAAAACTGTCCCCAGAAATGTATTGACATTAACGAGACTCGAGAAATATTTCAGAGGAGAGCAACAGAGATAATTAGGGGACTGGAGGCTAAAACATACAAAGAAAGGTTGCAGGAACTGGATATGTCTAGTCTAAGGAAGAGAAGGACTAGGGGTGACATGATAGCAGTCTTCCAATATCTCAGGGGCTGCCCCAAAGTGGAGGGGGTCCACCTATTCTCCTAAGCACCTGAAGGCAGGACAAGAAGCAACGGATGGAAACTAATCAAGGAGAGAAGCAACCTAGAACTAAGGAGAAACTTCCTATCAGTGAGGACAATTAACCAGTGGAACGACTTGCCACCAGAAGTTGTGGGTGCTCCATCACTGGAAGTTTTCAAGAAGAGATTGGACAACCATTTGTCTGAAATAGTAGAAGGTTTCCTGCCTGAGCAGGGGATTGGATTAGAACAGGGGTCCCCAGCCTTTTGGACCTCAGGGACCACTAAATCCATAATTTTAAATCCCATGGACCACCAATATGATTTGCCTAATGACCAGCTGAGTGGGCGTGGCTAGGTGGTCATGTGACTCGGTGGGCGCAGTCAACTCGATGTCACTTATGTTGAGTGGCACCCCACCGGCTTCTGCTCACCCTTCCCAGCCCTTCCTTGCCTGCCCATCCGGGCTCCTTAGGAAGCAGTTGTTGGAGCTAAGTAGCCACCAGGAGAAAGAGTTGGCAAAACAGCTGGCTAAGTTCAAAACTGGATCTGGCCGAGAAGGAAGCTCAGCAGAAGCACTTCACTGAGGACTAGCAGCATAGGCTTTCCAAGCAGAGGGAAGACCTGCGGGAGTGCAAGGCCAGGTACCGGCGCCTGGAGGCTCAGCGGGCTGAGATGGTCAGCCAGTTCCAGGCCAGGATGCAGTCCCACTAGAACAAAGCCCTCCGGCTCTTCACCATCAGCGACACTTCCCTCCAGTCTTTGCCCAGAGCCCCACAGCAGGAGACTGAAACAGACCCCAAGTCAGAATTTCTGCCCCCCCAACCCACACAAAAAGACCCCAAAGGGGGAGACTTTCTGCAGCAACACAAATGTTCATTGCACGTATCTGTCCCAGGGGCCGTAGTTTTGAGGACCCCTGATTTAGTGCAATATAAAAAAATGCAAATAATTTTTCTGCGGACCACCAGAATTTTCTCGTGGACCACCAGTGGTCCATGGAACACCAGTTGGTGACTTCTGGACTAGAAGACCTCCAAGGAATAAAAGAAAGCAAGGGAGCACAAATGACATGGCTTAAGGTAGCAGGGCAGCCGTGAAACACAGAAGGCTAAGGAAACAAACCAGCGGTCATAAATTGAGAAACCACCTGGAGATTTTCCGAGCGCAGTGACTCACGCAGAGATGCAACGGGCAGCTCAGGCACCTCACCTGCTGTTTTTATCTGAATACTCCAGGCTGATCCCGTGGGAAGAATATCACAGCTGATAAGAGAAAGAGCAGCTAAATTTATACCTGCTGTGTCTCTTATCAGCTAAGCCAGAAAATGACAACTGATGGATCAGATGAGTTCTGTCTCCTTCCCCACTTCCCAAAAGAATGTATCTTTTCTTTTATGTACACTGAGAGCATATGCACCAAGACAAATTCCTTGTGTGTCCAATCACACTTGGCCAATAAAAAATTCTATTCTATTCTATTCTATTCTATTCTATTCTATTCTATTCTATTCTATTCTATTCTATTCTATTCTATTCTATTCAGACCCACGAACTGGCCTTCAGCCAGTGGATTCACGGCTCTTATCAGTCCTGGCAGAGAAATCGCAGCTGCCTGCCAAAGTTCAAACAAATGACTCACGTAGCAAGACTTTCAGCTCTTTTTGAAAACGGTTCAGCTAAACTTTTGCTTCCCGTGGAGTGCGAGCAGTCCCAAAGCTCCTTATATATCCTGTGGGGTGGGGCTCCTGCCCCACCCTTCCCTTTGATGACTCTGCCTCTCTAATCTTCTGAAGCACGGGTCAAGCCAAGCTTAATTATTATTATTATCAGCTGGGTCTGAAGGCGTAGCCTGGGGAAGGGAGGAATCAGGGGATGACGGCCTCATTACGTCCTCCGACTGGCTTGGTTCTGGCTTCTGGAGCTGGGCCAAAGGAATCGGTGCTCCCGAGGTAAGCCTTACCGGCCCTTCCCCCTCACTCTTGGAGTCACTTTCGGGCATGGGGCCAGGTTCGAGGGCTGGAGTCACAACAAGATGTGACTTTTCTGCATTCCCCAGAGATACCCCTCCCCCCACCAAGTTTGCCAATGGAGCATTTGTAGCTTTTGTGAGGGTGGGGCACCTCTGTCCTTCATTCACCATCACATATTCAAAGATAAATTGCCTTTCTTGAATTGTCCCATTCAGCTTAAAAACACCCATCTCCTTCCACTTATGACTGTAACTTTGTTGCTTGTATTCTTAACAATTTATACTGATATTGTTTCCTGATTGCTTATGCTTCCTGATAGCCTGATAGCCTATACTGATATTGTTTCCTGATATGCTTCCTGATAGCCTATGACTATCATTAAGTAATAATAATAATAATAACAGAGTTGGAAGGGACCTTGGAGGCCTTCTAGTCCAACCCCCTGCCCAGGCAGGAAACCCTACACCATCTCAGTCAGATGGTTATCCAACATTTTCTTAAAAATTTCCAGTGTTGGAGCATTTACAACTTCTGCAGGCAAGTTTTTCCACTTATTGATTGTTCTAACTGTCAGGAAATTTCTCCTTAGTTCTAGGTTGCTTCTCTCCTTGATTAGTTTCCACCCATTGCTTCTTGTTCTACCCTCAGGTGCTTTGGAGAATAGCTTGACTCCCTCTTCTTTGTGGCAACCCCTGAGATATTGGAAGACTGCTATCATGTCTCCCCTAGTCCTTCTTTTTATTAAACTAGACATACCGAGTTCTTGCAACCGTTCTTGATTATGTTTTAGCCTCCAGTCCCCTAATCATCTTTGTTGCGCTTCTCTAGACTCTAGAAAGTGTTGTAAGTGTTGCTCCTTGATGAGGGTATCTTTTCTTTTATGTTCACTGAGAGCCGATGCACCAAGATTCCTTTTGTGTTCAATCACACTTGGCCAATAAAAAAAATCTATTCTATTACAGTTACAGATTAACAGAGCTGGAAGGGACCTTGCAGGTCATCTAGTCCAACCCCCCACCCAAGCAGGAGACCCTACACCATTTCTGACAGATGGCAGTCCAGCCTCTTCTTGAAAGCTTCCAGTGATGAAGCTCCCACAGCTTCCGAAGGCAACTTCTGTTCACTGGTTGTGTTCTGAGCCTTAGCAGAAGCAAGAAACAGACTCCTGGTCACGAAAAAACTCTCTTTATTTACCTCTTGTGAATTAATGGCATTCACCCGCTGAAAAGTGTAGGCAAGAGGACTTCAAGGAGTTAACTACAGTAACAGACCTTATCAGTTCCTTGCGATAATTGCAAGGATGATTAAAAAAAAAGAAAGAAATGGAAAAGAGGGATAGATGTAAAACTGCTGAATACTAAATATTTATAATTGGAATGATGGAATATAGGGAAAATATTTGAAATTATATTATATTGCGAAAAGGGAGCAATGGGAGAACATTTGAATAAGATAATTTAGGTTTAGATTGTAGAAAAAGGACTGATTTCAATTTAAAGGGTTTCAGTCTGAAAAAAGTAAAGAGAGGAGTGGAAAAAGAAAAACCGGTTAAGATTAGAGATTAGGGCGAATGGTAATATTGTGTATATATTAGAAGAAATAGAAGGAAAATAAAATAAAAAATTAGAGAGAAAGAATTTCATGGCGAAAAGTGAAATACATAAAATGATGTGGGAGAAAACTAAAAGCGGTACAAATTTTGACTCGGCCAATACAACACAATTCTGGGCTGCATAAACAAAGGGATAGAATCAAGATCACGTGAAGTGTTAATACCACTTTATAATGCCTTGGTAAGGCCACACTTGGAGCATTGCATTCAGTTTTGGCCGCCACGATGTAAAAAAGATTTCAAGACTCTAGAAAGAGTGCAGAGAAGAGCAACAAAGATGATTAGGGGACTGAAGGCTAAAACATATGAAGAACGGTTGCAGGAACTGGGTATGTCTAGTTTAATGAAAAGAAGGACTAGGGGAGACATGATAGCAGCCTTCCAATATCTCAGGGGCTGCCACAAAGAAGAGGGAGTCAAACTATTCTCCAAAGCACCTGAGGGTAGAACAAGAAGCAACAGGTGGAAACTAATCAAGGAGAGAAGCAACTTAGAACTAAGAAGAAATTTCCTGACAGTTAGAACAATCAATAAGTGGAACAACTTGCCTCCAGAAGTTGTGAATGCTCCAACACTGGAAATTTTTAAGAAAATGTTGGATAGCCATTTGTCTGGTGTAGGGTTTCCTGCCTGGGCAGGGGGTTGGACTAGAAGGCCTCCAAGGTCCCTTCCAACTCTGATATTATTATTATTATTAATACTCTGTTCAGAAAAAATATAGTGTTTGATTGTTTTTGTATGCAAAGCTGGCTGAGGAATTCTGGGAGTTGAAGTCTACAAGTTGCCAAGGTTGGAGACCCCTGCTCTAGAGCAGCTGGGGGGGGGGGAAAGGTAATTTTTCTCATGCGTGAATTTCACATTCTTTTAATCCGCTCCCAAGTCGCCGTTCAGCACGCAGGCTTCCTCCGATGCGACAATGCCATTCTCCTCTCCTTTGTAGAATAAAGTTTGCACAAGCCTCCCTTAAGTTCAAAGAAAATATTTGCTCTCCTCATTTGGAGCTATTGCAAGCAGAAGGACTACAATTGCTCTCCAATTTCCTACAAGTATCGGCGGTGAAGCTTTACAAAAATTCTCCAGGCTGATGGCTTTCAACGTGACACTTTGGCCAAAGGGAGAAATCAGGAGAAGCGGACGTTTTCAAAATCTACGGAAAACCTTGCACAGAGGTTCCTGGTTTTTTCCCCCTGGGTCTCAAAGGTTGGCTGTGCCCTGCCTTATAAGTAAGTCCTCGACTTACAACAGTTGATTTAGTGACGGTTCAAAGTTACGGCAGCCACTGGAAAAAAGGGACTTACGACCGCTTTTCACACTTGGTGCAGGATTCCCGTGGTCACGTGATTTGTGGCCACGGGAATACTGGATTTGTAACCATCTGACTGAGATGGTGTAGGGTTTCCTGCCTGGGCAGGGGGTTGGACTAGAAGGCCTCCAAGGTCCCTTCCAACTCTGTTGTTATATTATATATTATATTTACATTCAGATCAGGGATGAAATGTAAAAATTTGTTACTACCGGTTCTATGAGCGTGGCTTGGTATGTGGGGGGATATAATGTGACTGGGTAGGTGTGGCCAACTTTTTTTCTTTTACTTTTAAAAGCATTTTTTTTTTACAACCTCTTCGGCCGAAGAGCTTGTAGAAAACATGCTTTTAAAGAGTTCTGACGATCCCAGCTGAGTTGCCTGATCGCCAGAACCAAGGAGCTGCTGATCCAATTCTACAGAGGAATTATTGAGTCTGTCATTTGCACCTCTATAACTATCTGGTTCGGTTCTGCAACCCAACAAGAAAAACACAGACTTCAGAGGATAATTAGAACTGCAGAAAAAATAATTGCTACCAACCTGCCTTCCATTGAGGACCTGTATACTGCACGAATCAAGAAGAGGGCCGTGAAAATATTTACAGACCCCTCGCATCCTGGACATAAACTCCTACCCTCAAAACGACGCTATAGAGCACTGCACACCAGAACAACTAGACACAAGAACAGTTTTTTCCCGAAGGCCATCACTCTGCTAAACAAATAATTCCCTCAACACCGTCAGACTATTTACTGAATCTGCACTACTATTAATCGTTTCATAGTTCCCATCACCAATCTCTTTCCACTTATGACTGTATGACTATAACTTGTTGCTGGCAATCCTTATGATTTATATTGATATATTGACCATCATTTGTGTTGTAAATGTTGTACCTTGATGAACGTATCTTTTCTTTTATGTACACTGAGAGCATATGCACCAAGACAAATTCCTTGTGTGTCCAATCACACTTGGCCAATAAAATTCTATTCTATTCTATTCTAAAAGGTACTGACGATCAGGCAACTCAGCTGGGATCGCCAGAGGAGCCTTTTAAAAGCTTTTTTTTTTTACAATCTCTTCAGCCGAAGAGGTTGTAGAAAAAAAATGCTTTTAAAGGGTTCTGACGATCCCAGCTGAGCTGCACGATCATCAGAGGCTTTTTTTTAACTTTTAAAAGCATTTTTTCAGCCAAAGAAAAAATGCTTTTAAACGTTAAAAAAAAAAAAAAACAACCTCTGATGATCACGTGGCTCAGCTGGGCATGGGGGTGGGGCAGGGATTTTTGCTACCGGTTCTCCGAACCACTCGCCTCCATCGCTACCAGATAGGACAATCCGGTCCGAACCGGGAGCATTTCACCCCTGATTCCAATGCTTGGCAACTGACTCATATTTATGACGGTCACAGTGTCCTGGGGGAGGTCACGTGACCTCCTTTTGCAACTTTCTGACAAGCGAAAGCCAGATTCACTTAACAACCGGGTGACTAACTCAACAACTGCAGTGATTCACTTAACAAACGTGGCAAGAAAAGTCATAAAATGGGGCAGAACTCACTTCACAAAGGTTTCGCTTGTCAGTCCTAAGTTGAGGACTACCGTTTCACACGTAGGCATGAAAAACCCAAAAGGGCAAGTACAGATTAGGCGAAACCTGGCTCAGAAACAGTAAGTGTGAGAGGGACTTACAGTGTGAGTCTTAGTGCAGGGGTCTCCAACCTTGGCAACTTTAAGACTTGTGGACTTCAACTCCCAGAATTCCTCAGCCAGCTTTTCTTGGAGTTGAAGTCCACAAGTCTTAAAGTTGCCAAGGTTGGAGACCCCTGTCTTAGTGGACAATTACATAAACATGAGCCAGCCGTGTGCAGCAGCAGCCGCCAAAAAAGCCAACACAGTTCTAGGTTGTATAAATAGAATAGAATTTTATTGGCCAAGTGTGATTGGACACACAAGGAATTTGTCTTGGTGCATCTGCTCTCAGTGTACATAAAAGAAAAGATACGTTCATCAAGGTACAACATTTACAACACAAATGATGGTCAATATATCAATATAAATCATAAGGATTGCCAGCAACAAGTTATAGTCATACAGTCATAAGTGGAAAGAGATTGGTGATGGGAACGATGAAAAGATTAATAGTAGTGTAGATTTAGTAAATAGTCTGACAGTGTTGAGGGAATTATTTGTTTAGCAGAGTGATGGCCTTCGGGAAAAAACTGTTCTTGTGTCTAGTTGTTCTGGTGTGCAGTGCTCTATAGCGTCGTTTTGAGGGTAGGAGTTGAAACAGTTTATGTCCAGGATGCGAGGGGTCTGTAAATATTTTCACGGCCCTCTTCTTGATTCGTGCAGTATACAGGTCCTCAATGGAAGGCAGGTTGGTAGCAATTATTTTTTCTGCAGTTCTAATTATCCTCTGAAGTCTGTGTTTTTCTTGTTGGGTTGCAGAACCGAACCAGACAGTTATAGAGGTGCAAATGACAGACTCAATAATTCCTCTGTAGAATTGGATCAGCAGCTCCTTGGGCAGTTTGAGCTTACTGAGTTGGCGCAGAAAGAACATTCTTTGTTGTCCTTTTTTTTTTTAAAGAGGCATAGAATCAAAATCGCGTGAACTATTAGCACCACTTTATAAATCCTTAGTAAGGCACACCTGGAATAACTGCATCCAGTTTTGGTCACCACGTTACCAAAAAAAAAAAAAAGATGTTGAGACTTTGGAAAAAATGCAAAGGAGAAAGAACAAGTAAGATGATTGAAAGCCCGGAGACAAAAACATAGGAAGAACAATTGCAGGATTTGGGTTTGGGTAGTCTAGAGAAAAGAAGGGTACCAGAGGGGACAGGATAGCAGTTTTTCAATATTTGAGGGGCTGCCACAAAGAAAAGGGGGTCGATTTATTCTCCAAAGCACCAGAAGGCAGCACAAGAAACAATGGATGGAAATTAACCGAGGAGAGAAGCAAACCTGGAATTAAGGAGAAATTTTCTGACAGTGAGGAGAATTAACCAGTGGAACTGCTTGCCACTGGAAAATGTTGGTGCTCCATCACTGGAGGCTTTTAAGAAGAAACTGGGCAACTTGTTGTCTGGAATGGTATTGGGCAGTGATGGCTAACCTTTTTGTCGTCACGTGCCAGGAGTGCGGGGGAGGAGGTCGTGCGCATGCATGCCCACACCCATAATTCTATGCGCCCCGCCTCCACGCATATATGCGCAATCCCCCCGCGATGGCATGGTGGGCCTGGTAGGCCCGTTTTTCTCTTTCCCCAGGCTCCAGAGCCTTTCTAGGAGCTTGGGGAGGGCGAAAATGGCCTTCCCCACTTCCCCAGAGGCCCTCCGGAGGCTGGAAACTGCCCACTTGCCAACTTCCAGTGGGCCCAGAAGGCCTGAAACATCAGCTGGCGGAGCTGAGCTCGCGTGCCCACCGATACGAGAGTGAGGTGGCACGCATGCCATAGGTTCGCCATCATGGGTATAAGGTCCCCTGTTCAACACGGGGTTGGACTAGAAGACCTCCAAGGTCCCTTCCAGCTCTATTCAGATTGATGGTTGCAAGGATGAAAACAAGAAAATATTTTGGCTTGCCAATTTCCGGAGGACGAACGGGAAATGCAATTTCAAAATCGACTCGGTGCGCACAATTACAGCTAAGCTGTCTATTGTGGGAGATAATTTTATCTTCGCGCTGCCAGCGTTGCCGAGAAGACAAGAGGAACACAAGTCTCTTGACATTTTCCTTGTGCGTTGTCGAGGTGTCTCTCTTTCTCAAAACAAACCTCTGGGCTCGGCATTGATCAGCGCCCCCCTCTTCGCCGCGGTGCCAAATCCGCAGGGACCCACCGATCATCCGGATGGAAAAGAGCTCTCGAGATGAGTGATGGAGAACAAGGGGGAGATCTGAAGAGGCTACACACACTGGCACACACACACACAAACACACACACACACACACACAGATGCAAAACACAACCCTCAATCAGGCTTAACGCTCAGCAGCGTTGTCAGCTTCAACCTGACACCTGCACGTCAATTCCAGACATTCAGCCGCAGCTATTATTCCATTAAGTGATGTTGGGGCTTTCTCGAAATGAAAGACAGATCGTCGCTTGGAGAGAGGGTGGGAAAACTGGGGAGAAAGATCAAAGCAGATCCAAAAGGATCCCGGGCAGTGGTGAAATCTGAACCCGTTTATTACCGGTTCGCTGGCCATGCATGTGCCGCCATGCGCCTTGCGCGCACGCATGCACAATGTGCACAAAACATGAGCTGCAGTGCGCGCCAAAAAGAGGCTTGGGAAGGTAAGTAGAACAGTGCACGGGGGAGTGGGGAGATCAGCTGAGGCGCGTGTGGGAATCTTTTAAAAAACTTTTTAAAAGCATTTTTTGACTACCGGCTCGGGTGAATAGGTAGTTTAAAAAAAAAAGCTTTTAAAAAGTAAAAAAAAAAAAAAAGGTTCCGACGATTGCGCGGCACAGCTGTGATCGTCAGAACCTTTTTTTTTTTTTTACTTTTTTAAAGCTTTTTTTTAAACTACCTATTCGCCCGAGCCGGTAGTAAAAAAATGCTTTTAAAAGGTTAAAAAAAAGGCTCCTATGATCACAGCACACCTGTGATCATCGGAGCCTTCTTTTTACTTTTTTAAAGCATTTTTTTTACTACCTATTCGCCCAAACTGGTAGTAAAAAAAAATGCCTAAAATGTTAAAAAAAAAAAAAAAGTTCCGACAATCAGCTGAGCGACGCGTGATCATTGGAACTTTCAGTTTTTACTTTTTAAAGCATTTTTAACTACCGGTTCTGGAGAACTGGCAGTAAAAAATGCTAAAAAAATTTTTTTTAAAAAAAGTTCTGACGATCGCGCGTCGCTCAGCTGATCATCGGAACTTTTCTTTTTACATTTTTTTACTACCGGTTCGGGCGAACCGGGCTGAACCAGTAGCATTTCACCCTTGATCCCGGGGAAAGATTTAAGGGAGGATTCTGGAAGTGAAGGAAGGAGAGAGAGAGAGAGAGAGAGAGAGAGAGAAAAGGGATTTCTTTGGGGGTCTTTTGATTACAGCAGCCAAGTGGAAATCGATGAAATTTGGCGGAGTGATAAAGAGGATTCAAAATCCGTAAATGATGCAACAATCAAAGCCTCTTAAGAGGTGAAGGACTTTCAAAAGTTTGTCGTATGAGAAGCTGGAACCGTAGGATTGTGTGTTTTTTTAAAAACGACAGGTAGCCCTCGAGTTCATTTAGTGACCATTCAAAGTTACAACGGAACCGGGAAAAAACGACAACTATTTCTCACACTTAGAACCCTTGCAGCGTCCCCCTGGTCATGTGATAAAAAATTCAGACTTCGGCAACTGACTCATATTTATGACGGCTGCAGTGTCCCAGAGTCACGTAATTCCCCTTTGGCGACCTTCTGACGAGCAAAGTCACTTAACGGCTGCGTTACTAACTTAATGACTGCGGTGATACATTTACGAGCCGTGGCAAGAATGATCGCAAAATGGGGCAAAATTCACTTAACAGATGTCTCACTTAGCAACGGAAATTGGGGGCTCCATTGTAGTCGTAAGTAGGGGACTACCTGTAGCCGTTATTTGCCATCCCTTTCTCACCGTTCTCCTTCCAATGGGGGTTGGACTAGAAGGCCTCCAAGGTCCCTTCCAACTTTTGTTATTCTGTTGTTTTTGTTATTATTATGATTAATTTACATTAAGGGGCCTTATTTCACGCTGGCACCACTCTGCACTTCTCAAAGGACTGGAATGATAGCTTAGTGGACAGTCCTTTCCTATTTGTTTATTTCATCTTTATATATTCTCCGTTATTGTTGTCGTATTGGCTACCAAGCTATGTGCCGGATAACAAAACGGAAACTTTCTTTTAAGAGAGAAGAAAATATTTGTAGCTCAGAGTTGAACTGGAGGACGAGGGTCCTTGATGCTCTCTGAGCTTGGTGGTTTTCTTGCAGATGTTTCATGACCCAACTAGGTAACATCATCAGTGCTAAAAGGGAGTGGGGTTTGCGGGGAAGAGGAGGAGGAGGAGGACTGTGGGGTCCTTGGTACTCTCTGAGCTTGCTTGTTTTCTTGCAGACATCTCACGTCCCAACTAGGTAACATCATCAGTGCTAAGAGCAGAAGTGGGATTCGAAAATTTTAGCAACTGGTTGTCTGCCAGGTTGCTGGGTGGGCGTGGCCTACTGCACCACGGCGGGGGGGGCATTTTCCCCCTCGGCAGCCTTTTTTTGAGCCTCCGGGAGGGCAAAAACGGCCTCCCCCAGGCTCTGGAGGCCCTCCAAAGGCAGCAAACGGACCCGTTTCCAGACTTCTGGAACTTCCGGAAGGCCCGTTTTTTGCCCTTCCGGAGCCTCCGCGCGGGCCCTGCACTTATCTGGCATCCAAAACGGGCTGCATGGAGACTTCTGGGAGGGGCGGGGTGGACGGGGCCAGCCAGTCCTTGCAACTACCGGTTCAGGGAACCAGATGTAAAATTAGCATCTGGTTTGCCCGAACCGGGCCGAACCGGCTGAATCCCACCCCTGGCTAAGAGGGAGTGGGGATGGCTGGGGAATTCTGGGAATTGAAGTCTACAGGGTCTTAAAGTTAATATAACAACAGAGTTGGAAGGGACCTTGGAGGCCTTCTAGTTCAACCCCCTGCCCAGGCAGGAAACCCTACACCATCTCAGTCAGATGGTGATCCAACATTTTCTTAAAAATTTCCAGTGTTGGAGCATTCACAACTTCTGAAGGCAAGTCGTTCCACTTATTGATTGTTCTAACTGTCTGGCAATTTCTCCTTAGTTCTAAGTTGCTTCTTTCCTTGATCAGTTTCCACCCATTGCTTCTTGTTCTACCCTCAGGTGCTTTGGAGAACAGCCCGACTCCCTCTTCTTTGGGGCAACCCCTGAGATATTGGAACACTGCTATCGTGTCTCCCCTAGTCCTTCTTTTTGTTAAACTAGACATACCCAGTTCCTGCAACCGTTCTTCATATGTTTTAGCCTCCAGTCCCCTAATCATCTTCGTTGCTCTTCTCTGCACTCTTTCTAGAGTCTCAACATCTTTTTTACATCGTGGCGACCAAAACTGGATGTTGTATTCCAAGTGTGGCCTTACCAAGGCATTATAAAGTGGTATTAACACTTCACGTGATCTTGATTCTATCCCTCTGTTTATGCAGCCCAGAACTGTGTTGGCTTTTTTGGCAGCTGCTGCACACGGCTGGCTCATATCTAAATGGTTGTCCACTAGGACTCCAAGATCCCTCTCACAGGTACTACTATTGAGCAAGGTACCACATATACGGTACTGGTGCATTTTGTTTTTTTGGCCTAAATGTAGAACCTTACTTTTTTCACTGTTGAATTTCATTTTGTTAGTTAGCGCCCAATGTTCAAGTCTGTCAAGATCTTTCTGTAACTTGAGCCTATCTTCTGGAGTGTTGGCTATTCCTGCCAGCTTGGTGTCATCTGCAAATTTGATGAGTTCCCCTTCTATCCCCTCGTCCAAGTCATTGAAGTTATCAAGTTATCAAGCTTGAGAAATACTGGTCTAAGTGGAAATGCTGTATGTAAATAAGTTACCAATAGCTTCAAGGTTTTACTCACTTGATTAAAAGGAGAAGGAAAAGCAGAGGAAAAAAATTAGGAATGATTTGCTGATGGTCTCTAAGACTTTCCCAAAATCCTCCTAGCACCATTCTCTCTCTCTCTCTCTCTCTCTCTCTCTCCCTCTCTCTCTCCCTCTCTCTATACAATTTTCTTTAAAAGGTTTTCTTCAGTTCTTTAGTTTAATTTCACTACGGGTGGGTACGATACAAAAGTTAACTTTTCCTTCCCTTCATCTACAAAGATGCTAAGGATACATGCTGTCAAACAGACAAAGCATGAGGACTAGAAGATTGCGAGTTTATTTTTAACAGTGGTTTCCTTTTTAAAAGTGGATTTTACGCTCAAGCTCCTTTCTGGGTATTTTTGTCTAGAGCAAGGGGTCTTCAACCTTGGCGTCTGCTGCTAGGTTTCTAGTCCTCAGGAGGACTTTTCTAGACAAACTCGTTTGCATTTCAGCTAGAATCAATTCTAATCTCTGGTCTGCTGACCCCACCCCAAATGCTAGAGGCTCTAGAACAGGAGTACCCAACTTGATCGTTTTAAGACTTGTGGACTTCAAATTCCCAGAATTCCCCAACCAACCCAGTCATGCAAATTAGCCATGCTGGCTTGGGAATTTTGGGACTTGGAGTCCACGAATCTTAAAGGGACCAAGTTGGACACCCCTGCTCTAGAGCCTCTAGCATTTGGGGTGGGGGGGGGCAGCAGATCAGAGATTAGAACTGATGTTAGCTTATGCACAGTCACTCACGCCCTCGTCACCTTCCGTCTGGACTACTGCAACGCTCTCTACATGGGGCTCCCCTTGAAGAGCACCCGAAGGCTCCAACTGGTCCAGAATGCGGCTGCGCGGGTAATAGAGGGAGCAACTCGAGGCTCCCATGTAACACCTCTCCTGCGCAAGCTGCACTGGCTTCCGGTGGTCTTTCGGGTGCAATTCAAGGTGTTGGTTACCACCTTTAAAGCGCTCCATGGCATAGGACCGGGTTATTTATGGGACCGCCTGCTGCTACCAGCGACCTCCCATCGACCAGTACGCTCCCATAGGGAGGGTCTCGTCAGGGTGCCGTCGGCCAGTCGATGTCGGCTGGTGACACCCAGGGGGAGGGCCTTCTCTGTGGGGGCACCAACCCTCTGGAACGAGCTACCACCAGGTATCCGTCAACTCCCTGATCTCCGGACCTTTCGTCGCGAGCTGAAAACATTTCTGTTCCATCGCGCAGGACTGGCCTAATGGGTTTTTTTAAATGAGGTTTTTTATTGGTTTTATAGTGTCCAGCCAATTTTGAATTTTCTCTTTTTAAACTGGTTTTAATTTTTTGTATTGATTGTTTTATTCTGGCTGTAAACCACCCTGAGTCCTTTGGGAGAAGGGCGGTATAGAAATTTGAACAATAAATAAATAAATAAATAAATAAATAAATAAATAAATGAATGCAAACCAGTTTCTCTGGTGGAAGAAAGCTCTTGAGGGCTAGAAACTTAAGCAGCAGCAGACGCAGCCTTCACAAATGAAAAGACCCAGGGGTTATTTGAATCCGACAGGTTATAGTTTTATTCCTGGCTCTTCCCTAGATGTCAGCATTTTTTTTGAGCGGTGGGGGGCGGGGAGGATTGTGGTTTCCTCGCCAACTCACCAGCGAAAGCCCGCGAAATGTGGTTCTTTTTCCATTCCCAGGGCTGGTCGTATTCGTCGGCCGGCCGCTCGTCCTCCTGGGGCAGCCGGCTCTTGGGGGGCTTCTCGGTGGGCCCGGCCTCGGGGTCGGCCTCGGCCTCCTTCTCCTCGTAAGGGGTGTCGTAGAGCTGCAGGCCGATCCGGGATTTTTTCCCGCGCTGGTCCTCCCGTTCGTTTTTGCGCTGGAGGTCTGCGAACCGGGAGAGAGAAAAAAACAACAACAACGTTAGCCGCTGTTTCATTCAGGAAAGGATCCCCTGTTACAGAGGGTCCTCGACTTAACGACCATTCGTTTAGTGGCCGTTCGAATGATCTCACCGTGTAGGGACACCTCACTTCGCAAGCGTTCCTTTAGCGACCGTTCGAAGGATGCCTCGATTTACGACCGTTTGTTTAGCGATTGATCGAAGGATCCCATCATACAGGGGCGTCCTCGATTTATGACCGTTCCGTTTAGAGATTGAAGAATCCCATCATGCAGAGAATCCTTGACGTGACCATTCACTTAACGACCGTTCGGAACATCCCATCATACGGAGTCCTCAATTTACGACCGTTTGTTTCGCGACCGTTTGAAGGATCCCCTCATACAGGGAGTCCTCGATTTATGACCGTTTGTTTAGCAATTGATCAAAGGATCCCGTCATACAGAGAGTCCTCGATTTACAACCATTTGTTTAGTGATCTTTTGAAGGATCCCCTCATACAGGGAGTCCTTGATTTATGACCGTTTGTTTAGCAATTGATCAAAGGATCCCGTCATACATGGGCGTCCTCGATTTATGACCATTTGTTTAACGACCATTCCACGGGTCCCATCATACAGAGAGTCCTCGATTTACAACCATTTGTTTAGTGAACTTTTGAAGGATCCCTTCATACAGGGAGTCCTCGATTTACGACCGTTTGTTCAGCGACTGTTCAAAGGATTCCATCACGTCGGGAGTCCTCAACTTATGACCATTTGTTGAGCGACCGTTGGAAGGATCCCCTCATAAAAGGTTGTCCTGAACTTACGACCGTTCACTCAGCAACTGCTCAAAGGATCTAATCATACAGGTAGTCCTCGACTTACGACCTTTCATTCAGTGACCGTTTGAAGCTACCATAGCACTGAAAAAAGGGACTTAGGACCATTTTTCACACTTACGACCACTGCAGCATCTTCAGTTTTGCTCCCAGATCCAAATTCACCCGCGTGAATTTCCGACAGCTGCGCTGTCTCGAGGTCACACGGCATCGCCATTGGTGACCTTCTCAGCCAGTTTCCGAAAAGCCAAGTTAAGAGAAATGGGGGGGGGGGAGCCTGATTCATCTAACGACCATGCAATTCCCTTAGCGACTGCAGTGATTCACTTAACGACCTCTGCAAAAAAAAGGTCGTAAAATCGATGACCAACCCGTTTTGCAACCGTCCCGACTTAGAACCGTGATGGGGAAACCCCATTACCGTCACAAGTCAAGGAATGCCTGTAAAATGGTCTTTTATTCATAACATAACATAACATCAGAGTTGGAAGGGACCTTGGAGGCCTTCTAGTCCAACCCCCTGCCCAGGCAGGAAAACCCTACACCATCTCAGTCAGATGGTTATCCAACATTTTCTTAAAAATTTCCAGTGTTGGAGCATTCACAACTTCTGAAGGCAAGTCGTTCCACTTATTAATTGTTCTAACTGTCAGGAAATTTCTCCTTAGTTCTAAGTTGCTTCTTTCCTTGATCATTTGATTTCTTTCTTTGATTCGTTAGGATAAAGGAGAAAGTTACACTTTCTTTTTCTTTCTTTTTCTTTTTTCTTCTCCTTTACTTTTTCATTCCCTTTCTTATTTTCCTTCACTCACCAGCCACCACCCTCTGGGCATTGTAGGGCTCCATGTAACCATTGTTTTCCAGCTCGGCATCTTCTTCGGGATCTCCTTTCGGTTCGCGGTGAGCGTCGAAGGGATCTGAGTATTCACTCTCTCCGGGGGCCTAAGGGAAAGAGAAGGGCTTCGTTTGAGCAAATAATCTTAATTTAATCATTGATTTAACCAATTAAATAAATAAAATAACAATGAACTTAAGTACTACTAATTGGTTTAATTTTTACTCATTTAACTTCGTAATACAGGTAGTCCTCCA
This sequence comes from Ahaetulla prasina, assembly GCF_028640845.1. Taxonomy (NCBI): domain Eukaryota; kingdom Metazoa; phylum Chordata; class Lepidosauria; order Squamata; family Colubridae; genus Ahaetulla; species Ahaetulla prasina. Next base: position 372,427,248 of record NC_080539.1, on the reverse strand, counting down.
CTTACGACCACAACGGAACCCCCACATTTCTATGGCTAAGCGAGACGTTCATTAAGTGAGTTTGGCCCAGGTTTACGACCTTTCTTGCCACAGTTGTTAAGTGAGTCACTGCAGCTGTTAAATCAGTACCGGAGTTGTTAAGTGACTCTGGCTTTTGAGACAGACAGAGAGATGGAGAGAGAGAGAGAGAGATGGGGGGAGAAAGAGAGGGGAAGACAGAAAGACAGACAAAGAAAAAGACAGAGAAAAAGACAGAGAGATGGAGGGAGGGAGAGAAAGGGAGAGATTTATTTATTTATTTATTCGAATTTTTATACCGCCCTATCTCCCGAAGGACTCAGGGCGGTGTACAGCCAGATAAAAACATAAGAATAATACAAATAAAAACAACAATTAAAAAAGTTATTAATTAGGCCGAAATTAAAATATCACTAAAATAGTATAAAACCCCATTAAAGCTAAATTTAAAACTAAAAACCCTAGGCTAGCCCTGCGCAAATAAATAGATGTGTCTTAAGCTCGCGGCGGAAGGTTCGGAGGTCGGGAAGTTGGCGCAGCCCTGGGGGAAGCTCGTTCCAGAGGGTGGGAGCCCCCACAGAGAAAGCCCTTCCTCTGGGTGTCGCCAGTCGGCACTGCCTGGCGGACGGCACCCTAAGGAGTCCCTCCCTGTGAGAGCGTACGGGTCGGTGGGAGGCAATCGGTGGCAGTAGGCGGTCCCATAAGTAACCCGGTCCTATGCCATGGAGCGCTTTAAAGATAGTGACCAAAACCTTGAAGCGCAAAACCTTGAAGAGACCTTGAGAGAGAGAGAGAGAGAAAGACATAGAGAGAGACAGAAAGAGAGATGGAGCGAGAGAGAAAAAAGAGAGAGACAGACAGACAGAAAGACAGACAGAGATGGAGAGAGAGAGAGAAAGACAGAGAGAGAGAGACGGAGAGAGAGAGAGGGAGAGAGATGGAGAGAGAGAGAGAAAGAGAGAGAGAGGGAGGGAGAGAGATGGAGAGAGAGAGAGAAA